>NC_056735.1:276958340-277095840 GCF_019279795.1 Protopterus annectens | reverse complement strand
GTCTCCACGCAGAAGACGCTCTATCTGAGAATCAAACCGGACAGCGTCTTACTGTGAGGCGACAATGCTACCGCAGCACCACCACCGCGGATATAATATATATATATATATATATATATATATATATATATATATACCCAACCCAGATCTGCAGTCATGAGAATGCATGCTTATCTGCTGACCTAATCAGATTCAACCACAGTGACAGTTTTAAAAAATGAGAAGAGGAAGTCTGAGATGCTCTCTGCTTAGTTTAGCAGAAGCATTCAGGTGACATGCAGGAGTGACAATCAAATCAGAAGTAAACAAAAGTCAGACAGCAACTGAATGTGATAAAAAACAAAAGAAAGAGTATAAAGAGAAGGATCAGATGAGAAGGAAAAGAATGTGGCAAGTGTAGAGATCTCCTGGATAAGGATTTGATGCAGAAATGGTTAAGGAGAGGTGAGTTGTAACCAAAGGATGAACAACTGATAATGGCATCTCAGGACAGTGGGCTATGTACACAATGGTTTACAAAGTCCATTGAACATGTGGGAGAAATGGACAAATATAGGTTCTGTAAACAAAAAAATAAATAAATGGAAACAGTTGCACACCTTGTTGCTGGGTGAAATACCCTCATGGCAGAGGGCCTGTACACTGAAAGGCACAATAATGTGGCAAGATTGTAGTACTGGGGATTGCGCAAAGGCTACAATATGAAGTATCTGAGAAGCACTGGAAACAGGAAAAACAAAGCATTATAGAGAATGATGAAGCGGAGATCACGTGGGATCAACCAGTACCAACAATTCAAAAAATACATGTGTGAAAATCAGATAAAATAGTCCATGAAAAAAAGAAAGGGTAGCATTGATCAGTGAAATTGCTACACCTAGTGATTACATTCTCTCAGGTACAGAAACACAAAGTCATAAAATATCAGGACTTGCAGGTAGAGAAATGAGAGCAATCTGGAAGAAAGATACCTAGACAGTTCCAATATTTGTAGGAGCAATAGAATCTAGAATCATATTTAACTATACTACCAATACAAGTAACTCCATATTAATGGCAGAGTCAGTTCTGGGAACATTGCAGGTGCTGCGAACAGCACTTCTGGATAACATCAAAGATTGAAACAATACTAATTTCATGAACTTTAATCATAACTTGACTTGAGAATGAGGTCCATTCCCATCACAGTATTAGAAACCCAAAAGGCTTGGAGAAACTAAACAGAGAGAAACCATGTTCTCAGTAGTAAGCTGAACAGTAACACAAACTACAACATTATTTACCTTGCAGTAACAATTACACACTTTTTTTTAAACAGTTTACACTGCCAATGATTGTTCAGAAATAGTTACATGTGCAGAGAGATAAGGTAAGATGGCAAAAAAAGAAAGACTTCATGCAGCACCATGTATATAACCAGCAATGAACAAACTACATGAAAAGCAGGCATAATGTGTTTTAGCTCACAAACCATCTATATACTTTTGATTAATGAAATGCATTTGCTGATCAGTATACCTTGCAGGCAACAGTCCTTATGTGCATCATTCACTTCTTTATCAACTCATCCAAAACAACTTCATTTGTCTTTAAGAAGTCCAGCATACTGCTTGTAATACTGCTTTAAAGTCCCTTTACATTAGTCATGGCTCATGTGGAGAAGTATTGCTTTTCTATATTTAGTACAACAGAATGAGCAAAATAAACTTAAATTATGAGCAGAGTATTAGACGCGCTTCATAGTCACCTGCCTGACAATGACTAAATGGGTGAAAAATGAGCTGAAGGCATCTGTTACAGTTTTCTGATTACAGCAGTCATTACCTGAGGTGGTAATGTGAGGAAGACATCATTAGTGTGTGACTGCCTACTGAGGAAGTTAATATGTCTTCAGAATCATTCACTTTGTTAAGGGATATTACTTCATAGGTTTCTGAAGGATTTTATTTTCATTGAATTAGTCATTTTTTTTTTTACAACTACTACAAAAAACAGGCTGGCTCTGCAAAGATTCCAGGCTTTTTATATTTGCTTAACTGCTTTGCTTTATGTTATTGTTTACCTATAGATTGGGACTGCCTTTAACATTTTCCTGACTTAGGAAGACACTTTTTTCTGCAAAGAAATGGCAAGATTGAAGAGGTGCCATAAAGCTATATTGATTTATCTTCGTACAATGGCTCTAAACTAGTCAGACACAGAGTTTTGACTGCATAGGGTAATAGGAATTGTGCATAAAAATGTATATCCTAATTTCTTGTGGGTAGAGGGAGTCTTATTCTGTCTGCTTCTTGGCAGATTTAGTAAGACAGAGCAATAAAGTTATCCCTGACAAGTGGACTACTGTAATTCTAACATCAATCTGTAACTGCTGTGTCGACTAATCCATGTTAAATATGGTCTTCCTGGAGTTGAGACAAGTTGGATTATGTCATAACAGACAAGAAATATTTCACCTAAGGAATATATAATCCAGTCAATACTTGAACGCTCTGCGATTAAAATAAAACTGTTTTTGCGCAATGGATATAAACTTGTAGAAAAAAGGAAGACTATTATAGGTTGCTGGTGAAGTGATACAGACACTTGCCAACCTGAGCTTGATAATCTACTGAAATACACGTGCAGTAATTATCCAGTTGGAGCTGATGTCATCTGGTTTGTTAGATGATGTGATCTAGATGCAGATAACATGTTTGCGCTCTAAAATGGCAAGGCCAGCACGCTTCCTTCTCTGACCACCACTAACACTGCCTCTAACATGATCATGTCTGAAGAGATACAATTTATCTGTAATAGGAGAACCTATGACAGGGTTTAGCCATGATGCAGTTACGGCCACAGCAGCTGCAGCAGACATCGGTGCTATGATGTTAATAAATGTATTCAGTATACTGCAAATATCTAGGCAATCAACTCTAAAGTTATTTGTGCAATGAGGGCAACAATCATATTGTTAGTCCACCTAGGAGGTTTATGAAGTGTTGGCTGAAAACACATTGATTCTATTTTACTTTCTAACTATTAAGAAAAAATTAATACTGAATGGATGAATTAATTTACTGGTGGGCTGTAGCATATAGTAATGAGGTGGTGTAGTGCATGTCTTTTAAAAAGAGGGCTGGCGGCAGAATAAAGAACAGACTAATGCCACTTCTGCACTAATAAAGGAGCCAAGCGCATGTTTTGTAAGTCCCAGTTAAGTATGTGATACAGCACATTAGGTGTGCCAGAAAGGAGACAAAGCAATACAATGAGCAAATTACCTGAAATAATGGGACTTGGCCAGCAGGTCAAGAAGAGGAGTGAGGAAACCCAGTACAATAAGGACTGACATGAAAAGAGCTGAGTGATGTTGTTGCAGAAAGGGAATGAGAGGCTGGAATTTTGTAAAAGGAGGAGAAACTGGTAAGTGTTGAGCAATGCTTGTGTGTGACTTGGACAGAAGAATGAGAAAAATGATCTAATATGCTGCAGACATAATTAAAGAGAAAATGGTGGTGGTGGGCTGAAGGGACAACAGGGGGACTAAAGGATGTTCCAGAACAGTTGAAGAAGGCAATCAAAAGAGAGAGAAAAAAAAGCTCTGTTGATTAAAATTCATGATAACAGAAACACAAAGAAGAAACAATTGCAGGCTGTACGGTTACAGTAGCCTAGAGTAGCTGACTGTCAGGAGGTATCTGCACTGCCAGAAGAACACCAAGTAACAGAAACAAATAGTAAATATAGCAGATTAAGTATGGTGAGAAAATAAAAACAAAGGGCACATAATTAAAAAGACTGTAGAGTTTAGTCTATGTGGTGGTTTAGTGAGTACAATTTGTTATGCTCCCTGCCAAATGCTCTCTGGGTCCTCTCCTGTTTGGTATACACTTCTCTGAAGTACAGGCTAACACAGAAGGTCTTTGGCTAACGAAGTTTGCAAATGACTGCAAACTGGGAGCCATAATCAAAACTCCTAACGATGTGGACATCCTACAAAAGGGCCTCACTGAGACAGATGCCTGGTGTCAAAGCCATGGTCTCAAGCTCAGTGCCAAAAAGTGCATTGTCACCCCCTTTGTTAAAAACTCTGTACCCATGAACTACCACATGGGTGGTAGTCTACTTAACACAAAAGTGTGATGAGACCTTGGGACACAGGTGGACAGTAGTCTCTCCTTTGATAATCACATTACCACAGGAGTCAGGAAATCCTTCTATGTGGCACACCTCATCACAAAAGGTTTCTCATCCAGAAAAAAAAGAGGTCATTGTTCCCCTCTACTCATCACTCATTAGACCCATTAAAGAGTGCAGTGCCCCTTTTGGTATGTACCTCAAAAGACATCTACAACAACTGGAGAGGCCACAGAAATACTTCACAAAGAGGATTATTGGCTGCAAACAGATACCATATGCAGACCGTCTCAAAAAACACCAACTTCACTCAGTCGCATATCGCCTACTTAGAGGCGATCTCTGCCTAACATACAAAGCTATGTCAAACCCAGAGCTGTTGGACATGCTCCACTTAAAGAAATCCCATTCCCTACAAACTACACGCTGTAGGGACCTAAACCTTGTCACCACAACACAAAGAACATGCTGGAGGGATAGATTCCTGTCCCAGAGACTTCCCATACTCTGGAACAGACTACCTATCTATGTCAAACAGAGCTCCTCATTAGCACTCTTCAAGAAAAATCTTGATGATTGGATGGGAAATAGGAAATTCATCCCGGGATCACTTCTGTGGCTCTGCTCGACAAAGGCACAGGAAAATAATTTTCTTGGGTGGCGAAAGCCAGGGTACCTTTTGGCAAGGCTTATATAGGCCCTAGGGCCAATAGCCTAGTACCTACCTATGAACCTATGAACAAACTGGGTTTGATTCTCATTAAGTTATAGTCAATGCATTTAGGAGCACGGTGGTTCAGTAGTTAGGATTTCTGCCTTACAGCACCAATTTTCAAGGTTCAATCCTGATTTATGGCCAAAGTCTCTGTAAAGTTTCTATATGCATATGTCTATGTTGGTTTTATCTGAGTACTATGGTTTCTACTCACCTCCCAAAAACATAACAGTTAACTGACCTAAACATACATATTGCATTTATCCCTTGTCCTCTTGGCCCCAGGTCATGTCTAAAAGGGTCTGAAACAAACCAGCTCATTACCTTAGTTAATAAATGAATAATGTACACAGATACAGCAAGGGAGGATGGGAGAACCTGATTAGAAAAATATTACGATTTAGGGTCTTAGTTCACTCATACAGACAGAAAGTGTCAAATAACTGTCAATGAATGAATGAAAAGATATAAAAGTATAAATGTCCTTTAGCTACTCTTGTGACTTCATAGTAGACACACCAAAGTGGCTGGCTCTAGAGCAGGAAAAATGTAGAGACGTAAATGTGCACAAGAAAACAGCTCACCTATTTGAATACCGATACCATCAATAACTTACTGCAGATCTAGCAGAACCTGCATTTGTGCTGCAACAGTGTATAAACTGGCAAAAGTGATTATAAGAACAGCCAGAACACCATCAATAATTATAAAAAGGAACATTATACCATGACCCCCCATTAAAATTCCAAAACGTGCACGCTGATTGGCCAGCATGCACGTTGTAAATTGACTTATATTAATGGAAAAAGGTCCGGTCGCCCAGACTTTTTCCATTAGTATAAGTCTCTTTTAAAACACTGTCTCGCTATGTTAAAAGAGTTTAACATAGCGACACAGATTTAAAAAAAGCAACGGAGATCTCCGTTGCTTTTTTTAAAGCTGTCTCGCTATGTTAAAATCCTTTAACATAGAGACACAGTGTGTAAAAAGCAACGGAGATCTTGCTTTCTCCGTTGCTTTTTTTTAAACCTGTCTCGCTATGTTAAATGGGTTTAACATAGCGAGACAGCTTTAAAATAAGCAACACAGATCTCCGTTGCTTATTTTAAAACTGTCTCGCTATGTTAAACCCATTTAACATAGCGAAACAGTAAAAAGCAACGGAGATCTTGCTTTCTCCGTTGCTTTTGGCCACAGCTCTGATGTACTCCGCAGCCATGCGCAGTACATCAGAACTGCCGCAGATACCAGACAGCTGTGGAAGGGCAGCAAAGAGGCATTATACAATGCCATTATTTAAGAAAAGTAATTATTTCTTTTCTTAAATAATGTCATAGTATAATAGCAATAACCCACTTCTGGGTGTGGGTAATGCGGGATTTACCCACGGTTGTCTTTGTTTGGTCCCTCGGGCTTCGCCCTCGGGACCAAACCACGCCAACCATGGGTAAATCCTGCATTACCCACACCCAGGCGTGGGTTATTGCTATAATAGCTATCACGGCACAGTGATAGAGCATTGTGCTGCACAGCACTTGTTTTTCAGGTTCAGTTCCTTGCAGGAATGATTTATATGTACAGCCTATGTGTTGCCATGAAATTTTTCTGGGGGAATCCAACTTCTTCCTACATACCAAATAAATGTAGGCAGTTGAATAAGCAGTGCTTACAACTGATCATAGGTGTGTGTGTGTGTGTGTGTGTGTGTGTGTGTGTGTGTGTGTGTGTGTGTGTGTGTGTGTGTGTGTGTGTGTGTGTGTGTGTGTGTGTGTGTACATGTCCATGTGCGCTCATGTACCCTGTGACACATCACACAACTTGTTCTCACCTTACACCAACGGCTTTTTGGGATAGGCTCAGGATCCACACAGTTTTCAACTGGGAAAAATGTGGGTCCTGAAGATGGATGGATGAACAGAAAAGTAGCTTGTTTCAACAGTACTTCCTATTGTAATTTATAGAGTGGTATTTAAGCATCTTGGGTCAGGAACAGACAGCAGAAATGGTACAATAAACACAAAAAATATTACAGATGCACATATCCTGGACCCAATAATAGAAACATACTAAACACACTGCATTACTAGCTTTTCAATAAATGCTAAGTAAAGCTAACTCAGCAACACTTATGAATTTATTCTACTTTGGTCCTTTTCAGCATCTTTCAAATTAAGACTATAAAGATATGATTAAATTAATGAAATTTAAACTAAAAGTAAACTGCCTGCTATCAGCTAAAAAAAAGACCAAATTCTAAATGATAAAGTCAGGGGCGTGTGAGGGTGTTTCGACAGTGAGAAATGATGCAGCTTTAAACTTGGCAAACTTTTCTGATGCTCCCATTGGTACTGTTCAGGTTTCTCAACCTGATGTTCGGAAAAAAAACAATATTAATGCCAGTTTACATCATGACCATCCCCCGGTTTTTCAGTCCCTCCACCTACCTATCAGGAAGTTGGATTCTCCAATATTTCATCATTCCCAGACTCGGGAGGAAACGGAGGTCGCATCATTCAGGACCAGATTTGAGCTCGAACACCGCCATCAAGAAGATGTGGTGAGCATGGGCAAACCACTAGTGTATAATCTTTCATCGAAACAGTTAACTACAACACAGTCTTCATTGTTGGAGAAGGGTCTATCCTATATTCCAGCAACAGACAAGGAGATAATAGATATCATTTTAGATTTGAGACTATTTGCTCGCAATGTTATGCTGAGAAGTGTGTTTCCTACTGGAACAAATATGTCTTTGTCTAAGAAACTGAGTACTTTTATTCCTGTGTTAGATCCGGTTTTAGAAGTATTTTGTCAGATATGTGAGAATGATATACGGGAAATGTTTGACAAGAGAGATTGTAAGAAGACTTTTCATAATTTAACTGCACCTGAACGCAGAGCATTGTCTGAGTTGCGAGCTGATAACAGTTTGTTTTTCACCCTACTGATAAAAACAGAGCTTTGGTAATAACGGACAAGGAATTTTATGTAGATATGCTAGCTGAAAATACTGTTTATGCAGAGTTTGACATTAATAGGCTAGAGTTTCTTATTAATTCAGTACATTCAATGTTAAATGATTGATCTCTAGCGTAACTTCTCTGGACATTTTTAATTATTTTAAAGTGTAAGCACCAGTCATACCGATTTTACATGGTCTACCAAAAATACACAAGAGCCTGCATAAGCCACTGATGAGAGCTATTGTAGCGGGACGGGGTTGGTTTACTGTATCCCTGTGCATGTATGTTGAGAAAGAACTGAGACCTCATTCTCTAGTATTTCGAAGGACACTAAACCGTTTTTGGAGGACTTGTATGCTTTTGTGAACACTACTGATGTAATGGACTCTTGCTTGATGATTACTTTAGATGTACAGTCATTGTTCACTACGATACCCAATGATGTGGGGTTTGAGTTTCTTAGTATTTTTTTAACTGAACTTAGTTCATTTAGTTCCAATAAGATTGAATTAATCTGTTTTTTGATAGAACTGACTTTAGAGAACAATTTTTTTTTGTCTGAAGGGAGCTATTATTGGCAAAAGCAGGGCGTAGCTATGAG
This sequence comes from Protopterus annectens, assembly GCF_019279795.1. Lineage (NCBI taxonomy): Eukaryota > Metazoa > Chordata > Ceratodontiformes > Protopteridae > Protopterus > Protopterus annectens. The sequence continues at coordinate 277,087,439 of NC_056735.1, read as the reverse complement.
CACGCCCTGTGCCAATAGTCATGCAAATTTGGTTATGGCTAACTGGAAGGATACATATATTCATAACCCCAGTGAATTCTCACATCATGTAAGATTTGTTAGGAGATTTTTGAATGATATTTTTATTTTGTGGGTTGGACCAGAAGATGTGATACAAGGTTTTATCAAGTATCTACATAGTACCACCACATTTTTGAAGTTTACATATAACGTTTCTCCTAGTAAGATGGATTTATTGGATGTTGAGGTGTCTAGGATAAGTGATGGGGTCTTTAATAAAAGGTTGCATAGGAAACTGTGTCATGCTAACTGTACATTGAGGAGAGATAGCATGCACCCAACCAGAATATTCAAGAATATTTTAAAAGGACAGGGGAAGAGAATTTATAGATTGGATAGTATTAAACATGAAAATGATTCTGATCTAGAGATGATCCAAAGTGAGTTTAGAAATTGGGGTCATAAAGAAAGAGAAGTGACAGCTATGGGAGCTGATGTTAGACAACTGAGATGAGATCGTGCTAAGCAATATTTTTCTTGTGACAGAAATATGTCTACTGATAGCCCTCAGTGCATCCCCCCCAAAAAACCTTAGTTTTTTTGTTATATTATACTAATAATGCTGACATGTTTTGTGACATTATTAAAAAGAATTGGTCAGTACTACTATCTGATAACAAGATTGGACATTTGGTGGGTGAGCGCCCCCATTTTTCATTTAAAAACAAGAAGTCCCTAAAAAGGCTGTTGTGTTACGGGGGAAGAAGGGAGACATGTAGGATTGAGAAGGGTGTGACAAAGCTATGTGGTAGATGTAATTTTTGCTCGTATGTAGACAGCAGTGGTTATTTTAGACATCCTACTACTGGCAATAAGTTCACATTGAGTACAACAGCAGATTGAGCCACATGTAATGTAGTACATCTGGCATGCTGCACATCAAGCCCCTCATTTTATGTTGGGAAAACAAACAGAACTTTACAGGAGAGAATTAGGGAGCATGTGGCAGCTATAAGGAAGATGGACGTCATAAATGCACTAGCAAAACATGCAGATGATGAGGGTCCTACACATTTATTTAAGTTTAACGTTATAGAACATTTAATAGAGGGGACCATTATGGTGATTTTAGGAATATAACAGAAAAGCATGAGATTAGATGGATAACTAAATTACATGCTGACAAACATCCTGGTTTCAATGGGAAAGTGCCCTTAAGACCTTTTCTTAAGGCCCGTAACTTGTTTAAATGAGTTTCAATTGCTTTTTGGGATTAATTGAATATGACATCATGTGATTCTAATTGGATATATGGGTGTATATAAATGATGTTGTTTTAAGTTAGCATTGTAAATGGTCTGAAGAAGTGCTCTATTGGGTATAAAAGCGCTTATCGTAATAAACTTGCTTTTTTATGTTTTTATTTCCTGCCATAGATGGTCTAGTATCTTTTGATAGTTTATGCTTTTTATGTTGCCTACCATTTGACCATTTTCCATTTTGGAACACTTTGTTGTTTTTTACTCGTTTATATATATATATATATATATATATATATATATATGAAATGCTCCAAAGTATCCCAAACAGAAGCCTACGAGTTCAAATACAACAATATAGCCCAGATGGATGTAACACAATGTTCTAAGAATTAAATCCAATATCAGATCGAGCTTCTATAGCAAATGTTCACTGATTTATTAGTAAAAACGTTAGCGCTATCGCGGTCTTCACCGCTTCATCAGACATCATATTTAAAATCATGTTTAACAGCATAATTAAATGTCATTTATACGGGTGGTACAGTAACATCGTAAGCACTGTGAGTTGAAGTTTGAATCATTGAGGTACGAACCATGCATTATTTTATATTAATTATGCCGTTAAACATGATTTTAAATATGATGTTTCATTGAGACATGTTTGGTTAGTAAGCTATTTTGTTTAGGAACTGATGTCAACATAGGATGTGATGTATGGAAAGTTTCTTAAAAATTGTTATATAGGTGTATTTGAAATGCTGTTTGAGTGTAACGTCTGATGAAGCGGTGAAGACCGCGATAGCGCTAACGTTTTTACTAATAAATCAGTGAACATTTGCTATACAAGCTCGATCTGATATTGGATTTAATTCTTAGAACATTGTGTTACATCCATCTGGGCTATATTGTTGTATATATATATATATATATATATATATATATATATATATATATATATGTGTGTGTGTGTGTGTGTGTATATATATATATATATATATATATATATATATATATATATATATATATATATATACACACACACATATATATATATATATATATATATGTATATGTATACATACACACACAAACACACACACACACACACACACACACACACACCCTTTTATCTTCCTTGCTCCTTAGGATATGTCTAATGAAATTCACGAACATTAAGCCCATGCTAAGCCTTGGCAGGATCCCATGCTGTGGCTGAGATAAAAAGATCTGACTTACCTAGAAAGGAAGTAAGTTGGTGATGGACTATCCTTTCCATGCCCACATTAAGGTACAGAGCAGTAAAAATAATGTACACTTACTCTTCATTTGCATACCATTACTCCAGTCTCATCCCACACTGTTGGCACTGCCTCTTCAGAAAGCACATTATTTAGAACACACATTGATAAGCTGCACACTTAAAAATGGAAATAACAATGCAACATTCTGCTCAACATAAACTTCTGACTTTATCTATTTTAAAAAGTTAGTGCCTATATATCATACATATATAGTAACCAACTAAATATATGTAAGCAGAAATGGGACTGAGGAGGCAGGCTAGAGTACGCAGTACAGTGGGACAAGAATCGCAAGCAGGAAATAAATATGGAGGTCTAGTGTTATTTTAACAGATTTGCTGTGGCAGAAAACAGATTAACAAGCACAAATCTCAAGGAAAACGGGATGGTTACTAATTAACAAACAATGGAAAAACCCCAGCAGTTAATAATGAAGACATACCTCACACAGCTGTCAAGAAATTTGCACAATGGCCAGATTTTTGCCTCACTGCTTTTGTCTGTACCACATAAAATGTGTGTTTTTTCTGGCAAATCATTGAGGACCATAGTCAGTAAATAATGACATTTGAGTTTTAGACTTCACAGCCCGAAGAAAACAGATGCCAATTCAAAACCTGTCATTCTGTCCACTTTCTAAGTTTGAAAGAGCAATATTTAAATTACAATATGTCCCTAATTTTAGGTCTTTGTATAGTCTTTAAACTGCCAAATTAGAAACCAGAACAGAAGTTTTGAATACCCTTGTTTAATTTTGCAGCCACATTGACTTTACCAGCCCTGTGTCCAACAGAATTCAAAATTCTGATCAGTTGAGAGGTACATGTACTACCCAGGTGTCAGAATAATTCTATAACTGAGTACAAGCAGAGTAGTTATGGCTGCACAGTACATTTTAGAATCACCTAAATAATAACGACATTGTTAGGTGGGAATGGTGACTGCAGTGGGAAGATGGGAGGGTTTAGGACCCTGTGGCAAAACTTTTTTTTTTTTTTTTAAGTTACACGATTATCTGTTTTATTCTTATCCCTAACAAAAATAATCTGTAATGTAAAACTTACAATAACCTGTGGCCACATGTATGATACACGGGACTAGACAAAAATAAGTAAAACAATATTTTGTTAACAAATGAGACACTTTTCAGCAAACCTTTATTCTGGGAGCCCAGTCCATTGAACAAGTTCAGGAGAACTAAGATTATTACCCATACCACAGCTGCATGAATTTGTGTCTGATTATAATAAGTAAGGGGATGCATGAGACAGAGCCCCTTAAATGGGTGAGTCTCTTGTTTTGATGGAATGGTTCTCAATATACAGATCCACTGAAAAGTGACTCAGGTATTTCTACAGCAACCTGCAAAAAAGGATAATATAAAGTGGTTATCTGCAGTTTGCAATAAGTGTCGGATAAAGATTCCAAAAGAAACATGGCCTGCGAAGTTTACAATTTATTTTTGTTCCTGAAGACACACACTAAAGAAAGCAATGCTGTTTACATTACTACAAAAAAAAAAAAAAAAAAAAAGCTAAAGAAAATAACTTGTATGGTATGAAACAAACTTGAAAATATCTTTCTATGTGGCAAACCACTATAGTACAAAATAAGATGATTAAGACTCCAAAAGAAAAAAATCTGATTTATGCTTGAAAACATGGGAGTTAAAAAAAAAAGTATAGATGAATTTAATATTACTACAATAAAATGATAAACTAACCATGATGGTCATAACTCTGACATAGTAAAAAATATTTATTAAAAAACAAAACTTTCAGGAAAAAAAAGGCTTCCTTCTTCAGGATGTTACTACCTGAGGAAGGAAGTGTTTTCATGATGCCACCTGCAGAAGAAACATTTTTTCCAATAACATTTCTTTCTTCTGATAAATTTATTTTTCTGATACACAGCAGTTGTGGCCATTGTGATTCTTACTTTATTTTACTGTTATTATGGTTCTAACAAGTCTGTTGATACAGTGTTTGTTTTTTATATTACTACAAATAGCTACAGAAAATAAAACTAAAGTGGCCTATGACAAACTCAAGAGAAATGTAGGAATAGAAGCTATTGTGAAAAGCGTGAAGAGGAGTATTGCTAGATATGGAATTATGGGTTCTTCTTCATTGATCAGGCTAAGCAAGGAAGTATGGCACTTAGATGAACACAAAGGACAAGCAAACTTTGTAATAATTAAAGGCAGCTCGTCACTCAAAAGCCTGACTAAATACAGCACTCAGAATGAAGTCAATGATGCCTTAGTCAGTGAGTGGATACTAGGGCTTCAGCACATCAGTCTGCAGAGCACAGTCCTCAACTAAATCAATCTGCCCTGGAGAATTACAGACTGAGCACAAGGAAAAACAGGCTCTACTGCCTAGTTCTACTTCTGTACGAGTAAACTTGCAAGTTAACCTAATATACGCATGCAAGACATACAAAAAGATGCTTTGGTACATAAGAAACAAAGTAACAAATAAAAAGAACCCTAGTCCTCCATTTTTGTGAGCAGGATCTCTTGTCACTTTATCAGAACCAATGTTTCCACCATAAAACGTACACAAACACAACCCCAACACATACATTCATAAACAATCAGACACACACAGCCAAGATGCATTCAGGAAAGGTTTCCACATCTCTTAAAACAGGACAAACTTGGTCAAGCAGTCATGTGGGGGACCACATGACTACAACAGAACATGTTGTTGTTGTGTCTTTTGGCTTTTCCCGGTTAGGGGTCGCCACAGCGGAACTCCGGTCCGCTAATGATTGGCAGTAGATTTTTATGTGCCGAGTTGCCAGCTCTGACGCACAACCTTCAATGAAGGTATGCCCATTCACACATGTCTCCACACAGAAGACGCTCTAGCTGAGAATCGAACAGGACAACGTCAAACTATGAGGCAACAACGCTACCACAGCACCACATGTTAATTCTTTCAAATTACATTAAGCAACCTCACATCACATCAAACATACTGTCTCAGGGAAAAAAAAAGAACAAATAAATTATGAGACTCACAAACATGCAGTAATCTGCTCAAAATAAATTTGAACTTCTTATACTTTCAGAGCTTCAAAAATATGCCCATGTGCTGTAAAACAACTGTATCCATCTAAGATTCACAAGAGAGTTGGCATATGAGGCACACTGTTTTGAAGGCAGTCCATAAGACAATCAGATGCAGTGCATGAAATCAGACCTTCAATGCAGACTTCTGTGAACAGATAGGTAAATGCCAACTGTGATGGTCCCCATTATTTACTGAAAAGTCGTAGCAGCTGCAGAAGACGTGGAAGAGGCATGTCCTCCTTTCTTGGCATTCTTACAGCGACCCAGAGTGTCTCAAAATGTATGCAGTGATATTCTGCTTGTCTGCCTCCACAAGACTGGAAAAAAAACAGCCATTAATCTACCAAAATGGCAGTCTTCACTCATTGTTACAGAAAACCAAGGAAAAACTGTTGTGAAGATAGAGGCCAGTAGGATGCACTGTGTAAAGGCAGTATGGAACCACAGTAAGAAAATTATTTCAGACAAATCAATGAAACAGTTATGTGATCTTTAATGCAGTAAACCATGCTGCTGAACGTGGCCTTTCTAAGGAAGAGAAAATTACTCCACACAGAAGACGCTCCACACAAGGCCCCAAAAGGGCCAACAATAAGTCAAGTGGCCTTAAAATGGGTCCTAGTGTGGCTGTGCATAAAAAAACAACTTATGAATAGAATATAGAGGATAACAGTTCCTCAGAAAGACAGGGTGCATTGTTGGGTTTTATTTACAGGTCAGTTTCTTTACAATGTTTTTTTTTTGTAAAAGATATTACATTTGGCCTGGAAGGAAAACATATGCACCCCCTTTTTGTAGCTGGCACAAAGGTCTGAAGTGATGGAATGTGGCATGATAAAGTTGGAACAACGATCAGAAATGACAACTTAAAGATAAAGTAAACAAATTTAGCTGTGTCCTATCACCCCCCCCCCCCAAAAAAAAAAAAAGAATCAATTGGAGAAGGATAGTATCAGAAATTAAGTTAACCAAGCAATGTAACAAAACCTCAAAGCAGATGGGGGAATAAAGGGATGCTTAGGACACGAAAACGCTACAGTTGGCTTTCTGTACAGACAAGGTGTGAAACCCTAATTAGAGTGCTAAATAAAATTCTAGAGGCGTCAGAAGAGGGAAATTAAAATATTACAGGCTCTGCACCAGAATCCATAAAAAGTATAACATGCAAGAAGCTGATAAAAGAAACATATTTATTTCAGAGTGAAGGAAGAACAGTGACAGTGGAGGTGTGACAGAAATGTTATTTTATTTCATTTATTTGTATTTGTTCACCAGAGTAGAGTACTGAACTAGTAGACCATTTTGAGGCTTAGTCTGGGGATACAAGAAATTACCAAACAGAAAAGGAATAATACAAAATGATATCAAAATATACAATTACACATGGGTCACATTATAGCCATATTACTGTCAGGCAGAATATAAATGTAAGTATTTATGCACTCAACAAAGCCCCAATCTGTAGCACCTTTCATAATAAACAAAGAAAGAAAGAAAGATAAGATGAATGGCTTATTGATGATGTCAGGGACAACTTTTTTGACATAGAATTGATGAAATAAATGAGGCAAACATCATTCCTGCCAGGACTGGACAGCCCTAAGTTAAAAGTTATACAAAATCTGCAGTTATTCAATAGGCAGAGAATCGGGAATCAGGCAAACCGCTGAGGTGTACTCCTCTTGCTAGTTTATGAGTTTGTGATTGTATACTTCATCACCTTCTTAAGCAGACTTGTAACAGTCATTCTTATGTTATTCTCTTCAACAGAAAAAGAGCTGATGCCAAGCATTAGTTCATGTGCTGAAACCTTAACAATAATCTCAGTAACTTACCAGTTAACACGTAGTCATAGTGGTTGTCCTGAAATCTTACCCATAACCTCAGTAAGTTACCAGTTAACATGTAGTCATAGTGGTTGTGCTGAAATCTTAACCATAATCTCAGTAACTTACCAGTTAACACGTAGTCATAGTGGTTGTGCTGAATCCTTAACCATAATCTCAGTAATTTACCAGTTAACACATATTCATAGCAATTGTGCTGAAACTTTAACCATAACCTCAGTAACTTACTAGTTAACACATAGTCATAGTGGTTGTGCTGAAACCTTAACCATAACCTCAGTAACTTACCAGTTAAGACATAGTCATAGTGATTGTGCTGAAACCTTAACCATAACCTCGGTAACTTACCAGTTAAGACGTAGTCATAGTGATTAACATTATTGAGCTTTAGGCCTTCATACAAAACATGGAGCTCTTCAGCATTCAAAACTTGACCTTTCCAGTGTGCATAACCTAGAGAAAGAAAATTTAAAAATATTAACAAAAGTTGTAAAGTATACACACAAGCAAAGACAGTTCTGGAAAACCAGATATGTCACTTTTCTGAGATCAATCATAGCAATATGTAATGCACATGGAAAAATACATGGTGAACAAAACAGTTGCACAGTCATACCTGAAAGGTGTTTTACGTGAAAATAAAGATTATATTTATTAGTTAGATGCAGATTGGTGACTCAGTATTTATAATGCACATTTTAAAGGACCTACAAAATTGCCAACATGATTAGCTTTGCTGCACTCCAAAATAAAAATCTCTTCCATTTATCTGCGTACACTTTCCTTGTACTAGGCCTTCTGGCCTCCAAAATAACATTCAAAACTTGCTGTGGAAGCTGTGACCCTCCAGGGTTTAAAACAGAATATGCCAGGCTGTTAGGTGAAGAGAGTGAAGTTTGACATTGAGTAAATGACTGTTCTCCTGAGACAGCAGGTGTGGAATTGAAGGCAAAGGCCATGGAGGCTCCTGCCAGACTTCTTAGTAATGGGTACCAGTGCTGTCGAGGCCAATCTGGAGCTATTAAAATCATCTTTGGCTTGTCCTGTCTGACCTTTAGGAGTACCTTTGGGAGGAGAGGCAGAGGTGGAAAGGCATACACATGAAGATTGCTCCAATTGAAAGAAAGAGCATCCACTTTCCAAACTGTGGGATGAAACCTTTTTGTGCAAAAGTTTGGCAGCTGGTAGTTTAGTGGAGAAGCGAACAGATCTATGTCTGGAGTTCCCCATGACACTGTCAATTTCTGAAATACATGAGGATCAATTTCCACTCGTGGGGATCCATAATTAAATCTGCTCAACACATCTGCTAAGGAGTTCTGTGCTCCGGCAGAAACCTTGCCTGAAGATTTAGCTGTAAACTGAGAGCAGTCTCCCACAAAATCATTGCTTGTCTGCATAGAGGATAAGAATGTGTTCCCCTTGCTTGTTGATGTACCACATGACAGTTGTGTTGTCTGTTAGAACCAACACCTGCCCTGGAAGAAGTAAATCCTTGAAAGCTATTAATGCAAATTGGACTGCTAACATCTCCTTCAAGTTGATATGTAGATGTTGTAGTCTGGCAGGCCACGTTGTCTTGTATCCACTTTCCATTTAGATGAGCTCCCAAGCTTTGGCTGAGGCATCTGTCGTTAGAATCTGACTCGCCTCTGGCCGGGTCACAGAGAGTCCCTTGTTTAGGTGACATTCCTGAGCCCACCACAAAAATTCCTTTTGAATGCAAGGTATTATCTGAATGACAGTGTCCATATCTTGGCAGTGCTGTGTCCATACATTTTTGAGATACCATTGTAGCTTCCTCATATGCAGTTTGGCATTGGGAAGCACCAGAATACAAGATGCCATGAACCCCAAGGCTTGAAGGACTGTCCTTGCAGTCAGCCTGGACTGATGAGACAATTGATGGAAGTAGAGGGAAAGATTCTTTTGTTTGTCCGGGGTCAAAAGGCCATCTGGGATGCTGTATTCAGTCTCACACCCAGAAAGCACATGTCCTGAGAGGGTACTAGACTGGACTTTATTTCGTTCACAGAATACCCCAGGCATCTTAGCACTGCTATCACATATTGCAAATGATGAAGAAGTTAGCCCCTTCCTTGAGCCAGAATCAGGCAATCGTCCAAATAAGGATAGATCTGTATTCCTTTTAGCCTGAAGAAAGCTATCACTGGAGCCAGAACCTTCGTGAACACTCTGGGCGCAGTAGATAAGCCAAAGGGCAATGCAGAGAACTGATAATGAGAAGTCCCAGCCCGAAAACGCAGATACTTCCTGCAACTTAGCCTAATAGGAACATGAAGGTAAGCCTCCTTGAGATCCAGAGTCACCATCCAGTGATCTTTGCCCAGCAGAGGTAAAAGCTGTTGTAACGTCAACATTTTGAACTTGGGAATGTCCAGATAAGTGTTGAGGATAGATAAATCCAAAATTGGTCTCCACGTGTTCCCCTTCTTTGGTACTAGGAACAGGCGAGAATAAAATCCTAGGCCCACTTCTGGCAGAGGGACCGGCTGTATGGCCCCTATTTGAAGCAGCAGAGAAATTTGTTTGTGAGCCTCTATTCTTTGCTGAGGAGGAACGTCTGGCATGCCTCTGAAAGGAGGCAAGGTATGGAAATAAAACTTGTAACCTTGGTGTATGATATCCAATACCCATCTGTCTTGGGTAATTAAACTCCAATTTTCCTTGAAGAGTGCCAACCTTCCTCCCAAAGGTGCTGCCAGACAAGAAGGCTCTGGCAGCTGAAAAGGTAGGTCATTGGGCCTGTTTACGAAAGGACTGGCCCCTGCCCTCACCCGAAGACTGTGCAGGTGAACTCCTGTTCTAGGTCTGAAAGAGCCCTGAGCTCTGCCCCTACCACGTCTAGATCTACCCTAGGCTGTGAATCATAAGAAGGGTATGTCCACCCCTTAGCAGGCCAATTCCTACTAAATTTCGGAGGCTGAACTTGCAAAAAATCTTTAACAGTCTGCATAGACTTAGCCTTGTCTTCCATTTTCTTTAAGACTGCCTCCACAGGTGAACCAAACAACACATCAGACTGTAAAGGAGCATCTAAAATCCTTGTCTTAACATGGTCAGATAAATTCTGATCCCTCAGCCAGGCGTGCCTGCGAAGAACTGACCCAGTGGCAGCCACCCTAGACGAGGCCTGTACAGCATCAAACCACATTGTAAAGAGTGCTACCCACCTGTTCAGAAACATGTACCAAATCTTGTAATTCTTTACACTCAATATCTTCCACCAGAGTATCAACCATAGACTTCAATTGAGAAAGAAGATAGTTTTGATATTTCAACATGTGAAACTGGCAATTCAAAGCCCTCATAGCTAAGGTGGAAGAAGTATAGACTTTCTTTCCCCATCTATCCAAAGCCCTGGCCTCTTTATCTGGAGGAACCGGATTTTTACAACAGAGGCCTTGACACCCTTAGGTCCCTGACTAACAGTTTCTGGGTCCGCCCTAGGACTCTTATAAAGATATTTATGAGCTTCAGGCACCCTGTAATACCTGTCCGGTTTAACAGGAGCGGGAGGCAAAGAATCAGGATTAAGTGAAGCCTCTGGAAACACATCTTCCACAACATCCAGAACAGGTGGTATAGCCAAAGGCCTATGGTGGGGTAAAAGCAAAATTCCTAAGCCTTTTCCTGGAATCAGAGAAGTCCTGACCTTCCCACTTAAAATGTTCCCTCATGGAATGAAGAGTCTCTGAAAAGAAAAATCCTCTGGAGGAGAAGCAGAAGGAGTAGAATCATCCACATCAGAATCAGAATAAGGAGAATACTCCTGCAAGTCTTCAGTCAAGACTCTGAAACATCCAAGCCTGCTCAAAACTCCCCAACTCTGGTTCCACCCTAGGCCTCTTATCAGGAGGGGCAAAGAACCTCTAATCAAAGTAATTAAATCTTCTGCCATTTTAAGCATGTGCTTCTTGGGCACAGATCCTGAAAGAACTAGGAGTGACACCAACAGAAGCTAAACCTGGCCTGCCTCTGGGAGAAGCCTTAGAAACAGAAGGAGAGGGCCTAACCACCCTAGGAAGGGAGGGAGTACAGTAACCTGAGAAGCCCCTTCAGCCTGACCTGCCTCCAGAGAAGCCACATCCTGCAATATCAAAGTCTCCCCTGGGACTCCAGAGAAGCCTCCGCGAACCACGGTTCCACTGATGCCTCTAAAGAACCTCGTCCTGCACGGACGACTCTTCTTGCCTGGGTTTAGCTGCTTTGTCTTTGCGCTTCTTGAAGAAGCGGGCGTCGGAGCATCCGACGGCATATTATAATTGCACCGCTTCCTGAAGACCAACCTGGCACAATCTAACCTTCGCTTAATAGTGCGCTTATTGAACCTAGCACAAAGTGACACCCAACAACGTCGTGCTCAGGCCCCAAACAAGGAATACACAAAGTATGATAATCTCTATGCGGTATCTGTTTCCCACAAGAAATACAGTTATTCACTTTTTCTGACATCCGGTAAACCACTGAGGCAAGAAAAAACTAAAATATTCCCAACGGGTACTTAGCCAACTTTGACTCGGTCTGAAACTCCGAATTCGAAAAATTTCAGAGCAACGGCACTTGCAACGCTGCTTCTGCATCGGACCATGTGGCAAAAAAGACTGAGGATATGACGTCGGTCATGCGCATTTGTACCCTGACGTCCTGATGTCAGTCTTAAGCGCCTTGACCGGCGTCAGCCTAATACTTTGATATTCGGGCCGACCGAGGACAGCGGACTACCTAAGTGTAAGGACTGCAGCAATGTGAGATGAAGAACATCAGCTATTAATCTACCAAAATGGCAGTCTTCACTCATTGTTACAGAAAACCAAGGAAAAAAACTGTTGTGTACTTAGAGGCCAGTAGGATGCACTGTGTAAAGGCAGTATGGAACCACAGTAAGAAAATTATTTCAGATAAATCAATGAAACAGTTATGTGATCTTTAATGCAGTAAACCATGCTGCTGAACGTGGCCTTTCTAAGGAAGAGAAAATTACTCCACACAGAAGACGCTCCACACAAGGCCCCAAAAGGGCCAACAATAAGTCAAGTGGCCTTAAAATGGGTCCTAGTGTGGCTGTGCATAAAAAAACAACTTATGAATAAGATATAGAGGATAACAGTTCCTCAGAAAGACAGGGTGCATTGTTGGGTTTTATTTACAGGTCAGTTTCTTTACAATGTTTTTTTTTTTTTTGTAAAAGATATTACATTTGGCCTGGAAGGAAAACATATGCACCCCCTTTTTGTAGCTGGCACAAAGGTCTGAAGTGATGGAATGTGGCATGATAAAGTTGGAACAATGATCAGAAATGACAACTTAAAGATAAAGTAAACAAATTTAGCTGTGTCCTATCACCCCCCCCCCCCCTCAATTGGAGAAGGATAGTAGCAGAAATTAAGTTAACCAAGCAATGTAACAAAACCTCAAAGCAGATGGGGGAATAAAGGGATGCTTAGGACACGAAAACGCTACAGTTGGCTTTCTGTACAGACAAGGTGTGAAACCCTAATTAGAGTGCTAAATAAAATTCTAGAGGTGTCAGAAGAGGGAAATTAAAATATTACAGGCTCTGCACCAGAATCCATAAAAAGTATAACATGCAAGAAGCTGATAAAAGTAACATTTATTTCAGAGTGAAGGAAGAACAGTGACAGTGGAGGTGTGACAGAAAGGTTATTTCATTTCATTTATTTGTATTTGTTCACCAGAGTAGAGTACTGAACTAGTAGACTATCTTGAGGCGTAGTCTGGGGATACAAGAAATTACCAAACAGAAAAGGAATAATACAAAATGATATCAAAATATACAATTACACATGGGTCACATTATAACCATATTACTGTCAGGCAGAATATAAATGTAAGTATTTATGCACTCAACAAAGCCCCAATCTGTAGCACCTTTCATAATAAACAAAGAAAGAAAGAAAGATAAGATGAATGGCTTATTGATAATGTCAGGGACAACTTTTTTGACATAGAATTGATGAAATAAATGAGGCAAGCATCATTCCTGCCAGGACTGGACAGCCCTAAGTTAAAAGTTATACAAAATCTGCAGTTATTCAATAGGCAGAGAATCGGGAATCAGGCAAACCGCTGAGGTGTACGCCTCTTGCTAGTTTATGAGTTTGTGATTGTATACTTCATCACCTTCTTAAGCAGACTTGTAACAGTCATTCTTATGTTATTCTCTTCAACAGAAAAGGAGCTCATGCCAAGCATTAGTTCATGTGCTGAAACCTTAACAATAATCTCAGTAACTTACCAGTTAACACGTAGTCATTGTGGTTGTCCTGAAACCTTACCCATAACCTCAGTAAGTTACCAGTTAACATGTAGTCATAGTGGTTGTGCTGAAATCTTAACCATAACCTCAGTAACTTACCAGTTAACACGTAGTCATAGTGGTTGTGCTGAATCCTTAACCATAATCTCAGTAATTTACCAGTTAACACGTATCCATAGCAATTGTGCTGAAACTTTAACCATAACCTCAGTAACTTACTAGTTAACACATAGTCATAGTGGTTGTGCTGAAACCTTAACCATAACCTCAGTAACTTACCAGTTAAGACATAGTCATAGTGATTGTGCTGAAACCTTAACCATAACCTCAGTAACTTACCAGTTAAGACGTAGTCATAGTGATTAACATTATTGAGCTTTAGGCCTTCATACAAAACATGGAGCTCTTCAGCATTCAAAACTTGACCTTTCCAGTGTGCATAACCTAGAGAAAGAAAATTTAAAAATATTAACAAAAGTTGTAAAGTATACACACAAGCAAAGACAGTTCTGGAAAACCAGATATGTCACTTTTCTGAGATCAATCATAGCAATATGTAATGCACATGGAAAAATACATGGTGAACAAAACAGTTGCACAGTCATACCTGAAAGGTGTTTTTACGTGAAAATAAAGATTATATTTATTAGTTAGATGCAGATTGGTGACTCAGTATTTATAATGCACATTTTAAAGGACCTACAAAAATTGCCAACATGATATTAGCTTGCAACATGCTTGCAAATACCCTTAATCCCATTAGCACAATCTTTTCATTAATTACCCACCCGTCCCACCACCCAACCCTAATGGACGAAACAGCCCTGCCAGAATTTTAACTCTGAGCCTAAAACTCCCACCCAGTTCCCTTAACCATAACCATAGTACTGCCCACCCAAACTCTAAAGTCTCAAATTGATCCTTAAACCTAAAATCCTCAGTTGCACACTAATGATAAAACTCTACTCCTGCTCCCTAAACTGAAAACTCACTTCCAGCTCTATGAACCTATAGTCCCTAAATTGTTCCCTAAATCCAAACTCCCCAAGTGCTCCCTACACTTAAAGCTCCAGCTCCCCAAATCTAAATCTCACTCCAGATCGCTGCCTTAAACCTTCATCTACCCAACCAATATTCCCATTCCCACCCTGTGGTTGCCTCTTTTATCTTGCTCAGACATAGCTATTGTGTTCAAGTGAGGTGTGGTAGCTCTACTCTCTCTGCACAGGTGTTGCACGTCACTGAAACATGAAATTAAGTTCAAGCAGTAGAGGCTGGTCATATGTGCTATAAAATGCCAGAGTCCTTCACCGAGAGACAGTGATCTTTGGATGCCTGGGACTTGGGCACTTGTAGTGGACCCCATTTTTAATGTTATGATTTCAGTTGGGTGGTAGCTGGTGGCACCTTATGGTGAAAACTTGATTCTTTTGCTCTGCTGCAGTATAAATTTACTTTGTAACTAACATGTCTGCAATATATGTATATATACAGTGCTTTAGAGTAACAGGAAACAGACAGGAATTGTAGAAATAATTCTACTTAACTGTATGTTCAGTAGGTGAATAAACTGTGTTGGGTGATTTAAAAGGTGAAATAAATCTTCCACGTGGGTCTAGTCTATACAAGTACAGCAATCTTACAGTAACCTTTAAGACAGGGGCATAATATGCATCTGTTCATTCACTTTTACTAGTCCAAGGAGGACTCCACCAGTAACCCAATAAACAGTTGCCATCACTCATGGAGTTTATCAAGCAAGGGGGATGTGGAAATAGACTGACAGGCCTTTCTTCCATATTCCATATCACACATGTATGCAAGCATGCACATGCGTGTGTAAGCGCACATGCACACACACAAAATTACGGACAGCTAGAATTTGTCAATCCACCTAACACTGTGTGAGGAAACCAGAGCACCTGGAGAAAACTCACAAAAACACAGAGAAGACATGCACACTCTGCAAAGAAGGCACCCCAGCTGAGAACCAAACCAGAGAACCTCTTGGTGTGAGGTGACAATTCTACTCACTGTATCATCCTGCCAATCCATTTGCACGTAGACAATATGGAACTTCCTGTTGAAATGTTGAAGGGGCTCCCGTGCTTGTAGGACACCCCTTGAGGCATGGGAACATGCATCAAAAAAAAAAAAAAAAAAAAAGAGATATTTCTAGAGCTCACAAAGAGGTGGCAAGCGGTCAAGCTAGTGCTACTACTACTACAAACTAAACAGGTAGCAACAAAGGATAAAACATTTTCAGTAAGGCCAGCCAGAACACTGAGGGGGGTTAGAGCTGTGTGCCTGGTTCTAAGAGAGGCGTGATACCATGGTAAATCTACTTTTGACATTGCAAATGCTGAATGAAGTGTGTATGATCCACAGGGACAACAGTTTATCAACAGGTACACTGGCACAGTGGCATCAGTGATTTTATTCCCAACCAAGACAGTCAGTATGTTTCCCCTATAATCAAAGAGCATCAGTGATGGTTGGTAAGTGTATATTCAAATCTCTTTTGTCAAATATTACTACTGTCATCACTATGTTTCTTGTAATATAACAAGTGGCATCTTCTACATACAGATATAATTAATACAAGACACCAGGCTTATTAGGTGAAGAGATGCAAGCTGCAAATAGGCAGAAGAAAAAATTAGGTTCTTGAATGACATATCTTACAGACTAAAAGAAGAAAGATAGCAATTTTCATGGCAAGAAAAATAGGCTAAATACTCAGGGATGACGGTATGCAATTCTAACTGAGGTGATGTGGGTAGTACCATAATGATTTCAGAATTTAGCAGAATATTAGGGTGGATATGATATATATATATATATATATATATATATATATATATACATATACATACACATGCACATACTCATATACACATATACACACACACACACACACACACACACACACACACACACACACACACACACACACACAAGGCCTTGTTGTTTCCTTTAGTGTACTACATGAAACTGTTACTGATACCAAACAGCTAGATGCAGATTTAAAGCAAATTCAACAGATTTATAGAACTGGTCTTACAGAGGCACAGGAAGAACATCTTGACATAGTACAGTATGCTATTAATCTTTTAAAAAGAGTTCTGCAAGCTTTTCATGAGCTGTCAAAGGACAGTAAAGAAGGGCAGACACACCCTCTAGAGTCAGAGACTCGTACTGACATTCAAGCTTTATAGTATGAAAATAATCGTTTAAAACAGGAATTGGACAAAGCCCAACACGAATTATTAAGGGCAAAGAATACTGAGGGTAATCTGACCAAACAGAAAAAGAAAAAAAAGATTAATTGACATTGGACAGGGTAGAGCAGGAACGGCAGTTATTTCTCCTGCTGATATTTACCAACAGTCTCGTTTATTGCAGACTCTGTCTCAGTGGCAAGACAAAAAAGGAATTTTTTTTCAACATGTTGGCATTTGAATAATGGTTGACACACACTGTGAGGTCTACCTGGAGTGATGCTTTGTGTAGATTTTTTTTTTTGCATTTACTCCCAAATGTTTAAAGTCATACATAGGAGCACAGAAATATTCTCTGGACAGTAGGGCAGTTCGTATGACAGCTTTTCTTAAGGCAAATACTCAGGGTCAAACTTTGACTCCTGAATTACTTGATTATTTTAAAAGTACCATTTCAGACAAGCTGATGGAACAGGCAAGATGCACAACAAATGCTTACACATACCTTTCTAAAAAAGGGAGTCCCAGGTGACATTAAATACATTCATGAATTAGGGTCTAAGACCTTAGAAGAAGTGGTTCAAAAACTCATCGGAGGTAAGACAATGGGGGGATGATGGAAAGTTATTTACGCACAATATCTTTTCTATAGAGGGGAACAATGTGTTGATTCCAATGGAAAAGGAAGGGGATGCACTAGATGGTCTGATGAAAGGACAGAGGAGCCTCGAGCAGCTTCTGCTCCAGAAATGCCAAGAGCAGATACACAGCGTAATTCAGGAAAACAAGTAGTATGTTTTACTTGCAAGAAAATAGGTCATATTAAACAAGACTGTCCATATTATAAATGATGGAAAGAAAGCCAAATACAAAAGGGCATGTATGCAGGCAATGCTAATTCTTCTAAACCTAAATCTAGGGAACAAAGTCATGAAAAGAGGGGCACACATGATGACAAACAATCACATGACCAAAGTCAAATGGGTTCAGGGGAAAATAAGGTATGTTCTGTAGAATACACAGAAAATCCGCCATATAATCCCTCATATGGTACGGGTCAGGAAATGAAAGGAGAACTAGAAAGTACAAAGCACACTTTAGACAGTGATGACACCAATAGTCAGCGAGAAACAGAACATGTAGTCTGTGTCATTAGAGATGTAGCTAAGAAAACAGATCAAAGTGAATTTGATTCCGATTAGGGGTGTGTCCCACCCCATCCAAGTAAATCTTCTGACTACTTTCAAACGTGGAAAAGATGGACGTCCATTAGCGGACATATGGGTGAAGGGGACATTATGGAAAAATGCCTTAATTGATATCGGGGCAGCTGTCGCCGTCACTAACAGTTACCTGTTAATCCATTGAAGAAATCCTATATTCAAGGTTTTGATGGCATTTCCTGCATGGCTATAGGTGGCAAGCCAGTTAGAATATGTTTCACAGAAGATGGACCTCCAGTAGAGGGCACATTTCTTATAAATTCCAGTTGTGAGACAACAGTTCTTGGAGTTGACATCTTATGTAAACTGGGAATAGTAACTGATTTTACTAACAGGGTTCTATGGTCCACCAGTGCAGATGACAAATTTAATAATGGTGAACAGTTTTCTTGTTTTGTAATAGATGTAGACAAGTATAAAAAAGACATTGACAAATGACACACAGAGATGCAGGACAAATGGGAACAAATTAAACAGCAATTTCAGCCCTGTGGGCTACGTCTAAGACAGATTGTAGCAAGTTGGAAGCACCAGTTAGTGTAGGCAATCCTGGTGACTACATTCCCCCATTTCAGAAGCAATATGCCATCCCCAAAGAGGCGGGACAGGATATGAAGGGTGTATAGAAGAATGGAAACAAGCAGGCATCATACAAAAACTGGTCATAACCGTAGAAATTCACCAGTTTAGCCAGTGAAATAGTAGGATGGCAGTTACAGACTAGATTTATGTAAAGTCAATCAATTCACCACCCCTCATGCACATTTGGTTCCAGAGGTGTCAGAATTGGCAGCAAGAATAAAACCTCAAAGTAAGTGGTTCCAGTCATTGATTTAGCTAATGGATTTTTTGCAGTCCCTTTAAAAAAGGAAGATTGGCAATGTTTGCTTTTACCTTTGACAATCAACAGTATGTCATGACGCGCTTGCCACAGGGATTTCAAAATAGCCCTGTGATCTTTCACCAGGTTGTAGGGGAAATTTTAAAACCCTTAGAGACACATGACATTGTCATTCATTACATAGATGAAATCCTTATTCAATCAAAAATAGTAGAACAGCATGAAAAACTTCTTTAAAAAGTTTTATATACTCTACAGGATGAGTTCTATATACTCTACAGGATGCAGGATTCAAAGTTAACAGTGAAAAGTTTCAGGTCTTCTCACAAGAGGTGAAGTTTTTGGGAACAATAGTTCATCCCACTGCCAGATCCCCTTGTGAGGAGAGAGTAAAAGGAATTCTGAAATTGCCTCAGCCATTGACCATTTTAGAATTGCATAAATTTCTAGGGATTATGAACTATAACAGAGAGTTCATAAAATATTACATAACGGCTGCTGCACCCCTATATAAAATGTTAGTTGATCCGAAGGAGGAACCCCATTTGAAATGGGGGCAGAGGGAAGAAGAGGCTTTTGAACTCCTAAAGCAGAAATTGATGCAGGCCACTGATTTAGTAGCACCTGATGATAGGCAAAGTTTTATCTTACAGGCAGTGGCAGGGAATAAAACTATTTCGGTAGTTCTCCTGCAATATTGGCCTCCGGGAAAGGAAGAACGGATACTCCGACCAGTGACTTTCTGCGGCCGAAAGTTGACTCCAATTGAGAAAGGGTATCACCCATGTATCCAACAATTGTTGGCCATTTAGTGGGGAATCAAACAAACTGAGTACTTGACAGCTTTTTCAAAAATTATTGTACAGACACTACAGTCTATTAAGATTGTTCTAAATTCTACAGAAATGAATAAAATCACAGAAGGCGTGAGTCAGACCATTTTTGTAAAAATGGATAACTCCGTTCAGTACCAAGAATGTACAAATACAGACAGAAGACAAGTATTACCTTTCAGATCTTGTCAATTATGATGGAAAATCCCAAAATTGTGTTCAGAGTTTAGAACACCCAGAAGTTTCGCCATTGAACACACACTTCCAAAGTAGTATACCCACAGTTTATGTAGAAGGGGCGAGATTCTGGAAAGATGGGAAATATTTCACAGGATTTGCGGTAATCCCAGGAGACGGCCTATTCTGAAGACACTGCAAGGTTACATGTCAGCCCAAAGGGCAGAACTAGAAGCAGTAAAATATGTCTTACAACATTTTGAACCTGTCAATATTTACAGTGACAGTGTCTATGTGGTAAATTCCTTATGTTTACACATGGCAGTTTGGACCAGAAGGGGATTCGTTGACAATGTTGGCAAGCTCCTCAAACATACTCCAGTATTATGGGCATTGATTACCCAGAATGATTTACAGGGGGAAGTTTAGTATTGTCAAAATCAAAGCACATCAAAAATGTAACGAGGCTAGAGGAAATGCTTTGCCAAATGCCAAAGTTAAGCAAGCAGCTGAAGCGGGTGAGTGGTTAGATCTATGTGAGTGTTTTAAACACACAGACAAGGTAATGTTAGTTGAGACAGCTACACCTGTAGAAATACAGGATTTGACAAACCTTCAATCAGAGAAAGGCATTCCAGAAGAACTAGACAGGTATATACAGGAAGGGGAGGTCAGTCAGGAAATTTTTGTCTATCCAAATTTCCCAGGAGATCTAGCCAGACAATTGGTCGAATATAATCACAAGATTTTGGGCCACAAATGGTACAGAAAAATTACGGACCATAGTAAAACAGAAGCTGTGGAATCCATGTCTAAAAAAGCTGTGTAAAACAGTTTTAGAGGAATGCTTGTTTTGTCTGCAAACTAATGCATCTGTAAAGAAACCTCAATTGCATAGAGTGCCACTGACAGCTGGACCATGGTATGCTACACAGCTAGATTATGCAGGACCCCTCCCAGCTGCAAAAGGGGGATACGGATATTTGTTAGCAGTGGTTGACGTGTTTTCAAAGTGGGTAGAGGTAATTCCCACCATAAGCATGACAGCTAAGACCACAGCAGAGGTATTATTGAAAAACATTTTTGTCCACTGGGGATGGTCTCGAGTCATAGAATCAGATAATGGACCCCAGTTTACAAGTCAAATAATGTGGCATTTGTACAAATTGCTGGCGATCCAACACAGGTTTCATGTTCCAGATCATCAACAATCCAACAGAATTGCTGAAAGGATAAACCAGACAATCAAGGTGAGGTTAAAAAAGGCATATTTGGAAAAAGGCAAGGACTGGGTGAGATATTTGCCAGGTATTCTTTTAGGCATTAAGGCTACACCTAACAGTAAAACAGGAATTTCACGGTTGGAGGTGATGACCGGGAGAAAAATGCCCCTCACACTTCCTTGTGACCTAGAAATGGTGGATAATCAACCATTACTGACAGCAGTAGAACACCAAAAAATGGTTGAAAGACATACAGGGGGTATGTGACACTATAGCCAGAGAACAGGCTTACTGTCTGTGGAAGAGCATGCCAGTGCTTCCTACAGAGATGCAACTACAGTGCAGAGATAAAGTGTTTATCAAAAACTTCCAGAAAGGGGGACCATGGGACAGTAACTGGCAGGGTCCATATGAAGTGACAGAACAAATAGGACCATTGGTATACAGGGTACAAATGAAAAATAAGGAAAAGGTTAACCCTCGAAAGCAAACAAAAGCAACATACCATGTTGGTTCATAGAGATCAGTGTAAGCTAATGAAAGCCAAAACATAGTTAGCAAAGTAACAGTCTATTATAGTCTGTTAATAGTGCTAGGAAAGTAACAGTCTATTTAAATTTGTTTCTAGATGCCGACAAATCCAGTTGAACGGCGGCCACAGGAAATGGAGGAAACTAGACCTTGCATACAGAAATGCAAGCTTTGGGCGTACATTATAGTACCACTCTTATGGACTGCGACATTAATACTCTATATTTTGTATGTTATACATATTTTTGAAGAGATTAAGGCACTTGAAGTGTGCAATGTAAATAAAGAAAATGATCAGGTAAAGGTAATTCAAAAAAGGAATGTACATATAACACAAAATGTAGATAAAAAAGTTATAAAGAAAAAATGAGGAGAGATACTCCAATATAACAGATCACAAGAACAGGGACATCATGACTGGGTACCTGATTTCAATACATTTTTGGCCATGCAAAAATTGTTTGCAAAGGTACACAATAAATCAAATTGTTGGGTTTGTGGCCACATTCCTTAAAGAGGGAAAATGTCATTGCATGCAGTCCCCGTAAATGTTACAGATACAGGTTTTATGTTTAAAGGATCTTATAAAAATAGAAACGTAAAACAATCAGCCATAAAAGAACATTTACAGTTGATGGAAATAGAAAAAGGGATACTCTGTTTTCAAAACAAAGGGAGAGTCAGGGTTATTGTGTCTTTTCGGCTTTTCCCGGTTAGGGGTCGCCACAGAACTCTGGTCTGCTAATGATTGGCAGTAGATTTTTACGTACCGAGTTGCCAGCTCTGATGCACAACCTTCAACGAAGGTATGCCCATTCACGCATGTCTCCACACAGAAGACGCTTTAGCTGAGAATCGAACAGGACAACATCTTACTGTGAGGCGACAACGCTACCGCAGCACCACCACCACAGTAATTGTAGGTATTCCATTACTATACACCAACTCTGGTCAAGTGACAAGCTTGAGTATCATGGATGAGTTGATAAAATAAAAACAGTATGTGAGTTAACACATAACATTTATTTTAAGGAGGGGTGAAAGAGTGAGGCCACAACTAATTTAATGGACCAGGAGAATGTTACAATTCTGGCAGAAGGGTTCTTTTTCATATGTGGGACGAACGCTTACAAATGGCTACTGATAGGATGGCAAGGATCCTGTTATATAGGGTATGCAGTTCTGTTGATAAGAATTACTCACACATTACCAGAGGACATAGTAAAAAATCACTGGAGAAAGAGAGAGGATCCTAATAGTTTTTCTAAATTATTGGAAGATCTAAAACAGTTGGACATAGGAAATGATGTTATTTCAGAAGAGTACAGTTGTGTACACTTACCATAAATGTAGATGTTCGAGTGTATTCACTGTTGCAGTCATCACATTTGGGTTATTCCTGTATCCCTGCCAGGGTAGCCCTCAGTTGGCCTGAATATCAGAGGCGTAGTATTTCTGTGTCGGTTGCTGTCTCTCCAGGACTGACGTCAGGTCGTCAGTGGTATAAAAACAGGCAGCCGACGCCATTACATCAGTTTTTCTTGCCCTAAAAGTCAGGAGCCCCCGATAAGAATCTAGATTATGGTGGAAGACCACCACCAGTAGAAAGTAAATACCAAAAATCCCTTGCAAGGGGAGAGAGAGAGAGAGAGAGAGAAAGAGACAAGGGGGATGGAGGGAGGGAAACTAGGACTGCAACAGTGAATACACTCAAACATCTACATTTATGGTAAGTGTACGCAACTGTACTATGTTTTTTGTGTTTCACTGTTGCAGTCATCACATTTGGGTTGATTCCCAAAGCTGAAGAAAAGGGTGGAGGCAGTCAAGAAGACTGAGGGCTGGCTAAGATGTCCTGCAAGACTGTAGTGGCAAAGCCTGCCCTGCATTTGGAGAAGACAGGTAGGTGGTAATGCTTGGTGAAGGTATGAACAGAAGTCCATGTTGCAGCCTCCAGGATGTCCCTGGTGGAGATCCCTCTGAGGAAAGCTGCAGAGGTGGAGGTTACTGTGGTGAAATGTGTCCTGACCTCCTTGGGGGGAGGTTTTCTGTGCTGTTTGTAGCAGAAATGGATGCAATGTGCTATCCATTTGGAAATTGTTTGTTTGGATATGGCCTTGCCCTCTGCTCCTACAGTGAAGCTGACTAACAATTGATCAGTTTTTCTAAAAGATTTAGTCCTGTCTAGGTAGAATCTGAGCTGTCTGTGCACATCTAGAGAGTGCAGAATCCTTTCCCCCTTGTTTTGTGGGTTAGGGAAAAAGGTGGGCAAATGAATGGATTGGTTGAGAGCCACACTGGACACCACTTTTGGCATGAAGGATGGGTTAGTCCTGAGGGAGACCCTGTCAACATGGAAAATGAGGAATGGCTTTACAGCCATTAGTGCTTGTAGCTCTGATACGCTTCTAGCTGAAGTGATGGCCAGAAGCAAGGCTGTCTTCAAGAGAGAAGCTGCAAGTTCAAAGGGGGACAGGGTGAGCTTTTCCAACACAAAGTTTAGGTCCCAAGCTGGGGTAGGAGCACTTCTGGGTGTCTTCAAGTTGTTAGCCCCTCTTAGGAACTGTTTGATGAGAGGGTGTGAGAAAAGAGGTGGCTCGGTGCTGAAATGAGCAAAGATGGCAGAGGCATGAGTTTTAATAGAACAGAAGGATAGACCCTTGTCTAGTAGGTCTGCCAGATAATCCAGGATGAGAAGTAGGGTGGGCTGTGCCGTTCTGGCTCCCTTAGCCTGGATCCAGGTACAAAACCTTTTCCACTTGTCAGCTAAGACTTTTTAGTGCTGGGGAGTCTGGCCTCACATATAACATTGAGAACTTGTTTGCTTAGACTGGCAGCTTGAGGACAAGTCAGGGAATAAGCCAGGCTGCCAGACTGAGTGTCTGCAATTGGGGATGCATGAATTCTCCATTCCTCTGGGTCAGGAGTGTTGGGATCTAAGGTAGGTGTCATGGTGGCAGGGGTGACAGGCTGCGCAGCAGTGTGTACCAGTGCTGGTGTGGCCAGTCTGGGGCAATCAGGATTGTCCTTGGTTTTTCCTCCCTTATTTTGAGCAGTACCCTTGAAATGAGTGGTAGAGGGGGAAATGCATAGACTGAGAGGTTTACCCACTGGAAGGATAGAGCATCCACTTTCCAGGCCTTGCTGTGAGGTTCCCTGGTGCATAATTTGCTGAGTTGACGATTGGAGTGGGAGGCAAAGAGATCTACCTTTGGGGTGCCCCATTTCTGGGTTAAAAGGGTGAAGGCTCTTTGGTCTAGTGGTCACTCATGCGGGTCTAGCAGGTTTCTGCTTAGGTTGTCTGCCAGAGAGTTTAGAGAGCTTGGCAGGAATTGTGCTAACAGGTGTAGTTGCATGGCTGCGGCCGTGTGCCAAAGGGTCATGGCAAGCCTGCACAGAGGATAAGAGTGAGTCTCTTCCTGCTTGTTGATGTACCACATCACCGTGGTGTTGTCTGTTTTGATCAGCAGAGGCCCCGGGGAGAGTAGGGGTCTGAAAGCTGTCAGGGCATGCTGAACAGCTAACATCTCTTTTTGGTTGATGTGCAGATGTATTTGATTCAGGCTCCATTGGACCTGTGTGCACCTGCCGTCCAGGTGTGCACCCCGGCATAGTCTGATGCATCTGTGGTGAGGGTCTAGGCGGTGTGGGGTTGTGAGAAGGGAAGTCCCTTGTTGTGGTAGCATGCTGCTGCCCACCAAATAAAATCTTTTCTTAGGCAAGGTATCATTGGTATAAGAGTTTCCAGGTCTTGAGAGTGCTGACACCAAAGGCTTTTTAGGTACCACTGTAGTTTCCTCATATGCAGTTTGGCATATGGAATGAGTAGAATGCAAGAAGCCATGAACCATAGAGCTTGCAGGATTTTCCTTGCGGATAACTGGGTCCTGGTGGCTAGTTGAAAGAAGTAGGTTGTCAGGTAGGTTTGTTTTCATGGTGTAAGGAATGCCATCTGGGATGCTGTGTCCAGGCTTGCTCCCAGGAATACAATATTTTGTGTGGGTACTAGTTTTGATTTATTTTCGTTGATAGTATACCCCAGGGAGGTCAGTAGGTCCTTTACAAAGGTCAGGTGCTTTAGCAGCTTTTCCTGACTGTCTGCCTGAATCAGGCAGTCATCTAAGTATGGGTACATGTGAATATTTCTTTGCCTGCAAAAAGCAATGGCGGGAGCCAGACATTTTGTGAAAACTCTGGGAGCAGTGGATAAGTGAAAGGGAAGCACAGAGAACTGAAAGTGCAGTGATCCTGCTCTGAAATGTAGGTATTTCCTGCATGATTCCCTGATTGGGATGTGTAGGTAGGCCTCTTTTAGGTCTAGGGTGGCTAACTAAGCATCCTTGGAAAGCATAGGAAGAAGCTGCTGGAGGGTCAGCATTTCTGAATTTTGGTATCACCATAAAGGTGCTTAGAATAGATAAGTCCAGGATGGGGCACTATGTGCCCACTTTTCTGGGTACAAGGAAGAGTCTGGATAGAAACATTGGCCTATCTGTTCTGCAGGAACATGCTCTACTGCCCTCATAGAGGGGAGGGAAACAACTTGCTTTTTGGCCTCTGCCCACTGGTTTGGGGGAAGATCTGGGAACTCTTTTGGGGTTGGCAGAGTGTGAAAATAAAATTTGCATCCCTGGGACAGTATGCTGAGGACCCAGCAGTCGTTGGTAAAGGTGGCCAGGTTGCTAGTGTGGAAGGAGAGTTTTCCGCCTAGGAGCAAGTGCAGGTGGGCAATGGAAGGGGGTGGAAGTGTAAAGTCATTGTGAGCTCTTACCATAAGGGGGTGGCTTTGCACTCCCTGGTTTTGAAGAGGAGGAACTCCATTGTGTAGATCTCTGCATTCCCTGGGGCTGTTGTCTGGGGAGCCTGCTTCCGCTGGGTCTGGGCTGAGCTGACCTGGGGGGGCAGGAAAGGACCAGTGCTTGGAGGGGCAATGCCTACTGAACCTCCGTGGCTGGACCTGTAAGAAGTCTTTAACTGTCTCTTTGTGCAAGGATGTGTCCAATAATTTGGATTGGACATGGTCTGGCAAGGTCTGTTCCTTAAGCCAAGCATGTCTTCTAAGTACAGAACCAGTAACTGCTGCCCTGCAAGATGCTTCTAGGATGTCAAAACCACATTGTAAGGTGTGCTTAGTTACTTGACTTGCAGAATGCATTAACTCTTGTAACTCTTTATTTTCTGCACAAGCAGTGAAAGAAGATATTTTTTGTTTGAGGAGTTCCATGGTATGTTGCTGATATTTCAGCATATGGAACTGACAATTTAATGCTCTAATAACAAAAGTAGCAGAGGTGTATACTTTTTTACCCCATCTGTCTAATGTTTGGGAATCCCTATCTGAGGGGGTGGTATTCTTAGCTGAAGTTGCTTTGATTCCTTTAGGTCCTTAAGAGATGATCTCAGGGTCAGCAGTAGGATTTTTGAAAATAAATTTGTGAGGGTCAGGGACTCTATATTACCTGTCAGGTTTCCTTGGAGCAGGAGTGAGGGTGTCAGGGGTCAGACTGGATTCCATAAAACATCATCCACAACATCCAGTACAGGAGGAAGCCTGCAAATCCACAGAAGTGGGCATCATGGGCTGCGAAAGTGCCTCACTGAGAACTGGAGAACTGACGACTAGCTTAACGAAAGCATCATCGGCAATTTTGGACCTGTGTGGTCTGTCTATGTCTTAATCCTTACATTTTTTCGGAAGATCGGAAGGCGAGGACTGAGAGCAAAAATATCTAGCTACAATAAGGGCTCGATGACGTATAGTTCTGGCATTGAACAAAGCACAAAAGCGACAGCGGGGGACATCGTGGTCTGGGCCTAAACAAGTGACGCAGTAGGAATGAAAGTCTTGGTCTGGTATTTGCTTTCCACAGGCAAGACAATTGTTAACTTTTTATGACATCGGTTAGAGCAAGAAAAAAGGATCCCCAACATGGGTACTTAGCTTTAGAAGACTTCAGCTTCAATTCGGAAATGAAAAACGCAGGTAGCGGCCAACCAGCACTTGTGCAAACTGCTTCTGCTTCGGGCTCCTCAGCAAGAAAGACTGATGTAATGGCGTCGGATGCCTGTTTTTATACCATTGACAACCTGATGTCAGTCCTGGAGCGACAGCAACCGATGCAGAAATACTATGCCTCTGGTATTCGGGCAGACTGAAGGCTAACCTGGCAGGGATAACCCAAATGTGATGACTGCAACAGTGAAACACGAAGAACATCTGGAATCTTTCCCTGGTATGGTGCCACTAAGGCAATATGGGAATTACAGAAAGTTGCAAACCTGATGGAAGTTTGGGTAAATGCAACTTATGCAAATGCAACTTATGGGGCTATCTCAGATACAACAGAAGATATGGTAGCAATGAGGACAATGGTCCTCCAAAACAGAATGGCTTTGAATAACCTGATTGCCAGCCGAGGGGGCGGGGGTAATGTGCTTTAATCAAAACAAAATGCTGTACGTATATTTCTGATACATCGGAATCCATACATCAACATTTAGAGGGAATTGCTGAGGTTTCCTTAAAATCTAGAGTGGTCTGATTGGTTAAGCAGACTGTTTTCAGGCTGGTGGGGTACTATAATCATAGCATTGATTGCCTTAATTGTCATTATTTTTTTATCTACGACAGTTTGTATGTGTGTTAAAATTTGTCTTAATAGAACCATTAATCAAGTGACTGTCATCAGCAATGAAGAAATTGTATTAAGTACAGTAAAATGAAAGGGCTCAAGGTACAGAGGATCGTATTCTTCTGTAAAGTGCATTTTTCTTTTTGGCTTAATTAAAATATAAAGGGGGAATTGATGGAGATTATATAAAGTTAAATATACTTTCCCCAAAGCAATTAAATGTATGCTTCAATGCAAAAGATGTATGCTTCTTATTAATACAGGGTTTTGACTGGTAAAGCAAAGGTTAATTTGATACAAGATTTTGAAATAAATGCTTCTCTGTAATAGCAGAAACTGCAAGGCTGAACCACAAAAGACAACTTGCTTAAGCAAGCATGAAAGCAGTTAAGAACTGACAAGTAATAACGGCTATGTGTCTGACACCTGCGAAAATAATTTCTAAAACATTCTTAGCTTTACTGTAAATATGTTTGTCTAGTTAGCTTGTTTCTGTGGGCTAGACATAACTGTAAATGGCATCCTGTTATAATAATAATAATAATAATAATAATAATAATAATATTTGGAACATACAAAGAAGGAAGTTGATCAACAGGGACTTTTTGCAAAGTCTTCAGATACAGCAAGGAAGAAAATAACCAAAGGAGGACATGGAACAGAAATCAATCATGCAAACCGCAAGGACATTGGAAAACAACATCTGTTGCTTTGAAAAGATAAATAAACTGGACATTGTTTTCTCTTCTTCAGAGACGTCTTAATCAAGGGTGCATTCATTCTGAGAGACTTGGTTCGTGAGAAACTTTATTCTAGCCATGTTATAATAGAATTGAAATAACTGACAGTGTTAACTGCTTGTCAAGACTTTTGTTTGAATACAATAAATAATAACGGATACAGCAGTATGTTGTCGGTCTGGTCACTTGCTATCATTTCATAAAATTTAACCGGTACCTATCTTGAGCAGAAAGGGGGAAAGATTTGTACAAGCCTAGAAGCTTAATATTCATGTCATATAATCTGTAATTTCTATTATCCCTTCAGACTGGACATTTGATGTATTTATCGTTTTTCTTATGAGAAGTGAGACAGTTTTATCTATGCAGTAATTTAATAAGTCATAAAATTCCTCGGTTAGGACCAAGTTGAGTGTCGATTTTCAGGAATTCAGGGTGATTGAACCATTTATACTTTTCTAAAAGATCAGTAAAATTTAACAGGTTGGTTTTACTGAAGTCCCCGAATGCAGATGGATTATGAGGAAGCTTGTGTTGATGCAGAAGATGATAGCCAAAGAGTCTCATGAAACTTGATAAGGAAATACTTTTGGGGCTGAGCAAAACATTGGGAGTTAGGTAAAAAATTCTAGTAGGGATTTATGTTTCCAAAAGAAAGAATGTTTATCTGGCCCACAGATAATGAAACTGATGACACCAAGAAAGGCCTATGCATAACAGCTGTTGGATTCTGTAGGAGGGTAATCTTGAAATGCCAAATGAAAAAAATAAATGACCGAAAATCCAGACTTAGATATACTAATTCTGAGACTGACATTTATAGGAATATTCCCTTTTTTCAAAGGTATGTATACACAAGTCATCCAACATGCAAACAAGCCAACTATCCAGGTTCTGTATAATTATACATTATTTTACTGTTATTTAAATGTACAGTTTAAACTAGCTGTATTCAGTACCTTCACATTATCAGTTCAGAATCCTTGCTAAAGTAGCAGGTTAGAAACTAGTAATGCAAAAAAAAAAAAAGAAATTTAAAGCAGAAAAGTGATGTTCAATATTTGCTATTCTACTGTATTATTTATTTTTTTTTTGCTTCAGCATTTTGGGAATCAGCATTAATAGGGAGCCATGCAGGAAGACTAGTTACTATTCGGGTAACTGAAATCTCTTAATAAAAAGGTGTTTAGTTTAACATCCTGTAGGGGGCGCAAACGTAAGTATTCAATATGTTTATCTGTGGACATCATCAGTGCTTACTTCTTCTTCTTCTTCTTTTGGCTTTTCCCGGTTAGGGGTCGGCACAGCAGATCACCTGTCCAATCATGATTGTCAGTGGAGTTTTACGGTGTCAAGTTGCCAGCCCGGCGCTCAACCTTCCACAGAAGGCACGCACATGCATGCACTCACACCTAGGGTCAATTTAGAGTGTCCAATCCACCTACAGCATGTCTTTGGGATGTGGGAGGAAACCGGAGCACCCAGAGGAAACCCGTACGACCACAGGGAGGACATGCAGACTCCGCACAGAAGGCACCTCAGCCGAGGATCGAACCAGAGAACCTTTTGCTCTGAGGCGGCAGTGCTTACTGATAAAGTTTAAATCCGTTCTGATGAGAGTGATTTGGGCCTGTAGTTAATCAAGGCTGAAGTTATTTGGGATGAGACATGTAGGTAGGTATAAAATTGCTAATAAATATGGATATGCCCCTACCGCTGCTGATGGTCTTATATGTGTGATAGGCTGTGAACCTTAGAATAGAAGAAAAGACTGGAAACAGGTTTCACTAAATATACAGATTATGTATGTGTTTCAGGTACAGGAAAGCTTTAAAGTCAGACATTCTTCCACTGGGACTTTCTAATTGAGCAGAGGCACCCTGAAGCCTAGCAGATTGAAACTGGTCAGGCTGGAATGTTTAGCAATTTAACTTTGCCTCTAAACTGCACTATGGCGGTAGAAAAGATTTTGCTAGTATGCAAAAGTCCTTGAATGACATTTGCAACTTGTCTTGCCAAAGCAGGAAAGTCTGAATACCATGTTTCCCAAGCTAACATAAACTGGATCCCATTAGAATGACATCATGTACGTAGCCAGTCATAAGCCAATGATATTGGATTGTTATTTAGGTATAATCCTACATGAACATAGAATATTATAGGTCATGAAAAATTTCCAGTCCTTAAGAAAATAAAATGGTTGTTTCACTATGTCCTCCATTACTCCAAAGTTTGGTAGAAATAGTTCATCCCAAAAACAGCAATGGGGAGGTCAAGCATCACTCATATTTTAGACACACTGCTGTCTTGAGGGCCTTGGTAACATGCCTGATTCTAGTGCTTCAAAGATATTTAACAGTCAACTAGACCTTTGACAGTCTGGTGAGTGTACAGTCTATATACCTGAGAATGGAACTGACAACAACTACAACATTTCTGGAATTCTCATCTATTTTGGTTCAGAAATAGGGAAAGTCACAAGATCCCATATAAGAGTGGCAAACATGCAGCTCAGGTAGACTTCCTCCAAGTAAGGAAAAGGCACTTAGGTAAAAATCAACAATTGCAAAATCATCCCCAGTGAAATAATTTGCCCACAGCATAAACCACTGGTTGCCAGAATCAGCTGTAGGCAGTGGTCTGAGAAGGCTTTAAGATCAATAGAACCCAGGCTGAAAAACTGAAAGTTGACTGGAAAGAAAGCAGAACAGTGCAAATAACTACTCAGGGCTCTAGCACCATAAGAAGATGAGGAAATAGGTGGAACTGAAGAAGAACGGCAGCACCTCAGAACACCATGTTTGAGGACTACAGAACAGACTTGCAGCCAAGCCAGGTATGGAAACAAGGTGTATAAGGAAAGCTGGTGGTGGAATGCAGAAGTCCAGGAAGTCATAAAAATGATAAAAATGAGTACAGGAAAAAAGAGGAAGATAGAAAAGATGGATCAGGTTAGGAAGGAATACTGCTTGGCTTACAAAGAAAGGAGTTGCAATAGCAAAGAACAAGGCATCACAGGCACTCTACCAGCTTTTGGAAAGTGAGTCAGTAGATAGCACAAAAATAAACTATAGCAGGTTGCAAGGCAAAGACAGAAAGATAAAGATAGTCAGGCACTCTTCATAAGGGATGCCAGCAGCAACCTGCTCACTAGTATGCAGGACATCAAAAGCAGATGGAAGGAGTACTTCCAGCAGCTTCTGCATGAATAAAACCCCACAGAAGCTGTACTGCCCAAGACACAGCCTATGATGAGAGAAGAGGAGAGCCCACCATAGAAGAAGTTAGAACAGCACTAAGGAAAATGAAGTCAGGGAAAGCAGCAGGCTCAGATGAGGTCACAACAGATACAATAAAGATGCTGGGTGAGATAAGGGAGGAAAATGCCTCCTGAGTCTACTCATAGCAATCTGCAGAGGAAGACGTATCCCAGATGACTAGAGAATAAGCATATTAGTGGCAGTGTTCAAGAATAAAGGGGACATTCACAACTGTGAGCAGTACAGAAGTATCAAACTCCTCTCACATTGCATGAAAGTTCTGGAGAGGGTGACTAACCAAATACGTTAAGTAGTAGAAAGTAAGAATGGATTTTCTTAAAAAAAAAGAAAGTAAGATGTGAGACGAGAAGTTCAGAGGTACTTCCTTATTATAGAGGCCTTTAAGAAATTCAAAATGGCCTTGGCAAAATCAATAGGGTGAGGAAACATTCTGCCTAACAAATAAGGTGTGCTCCACCTGCTTTGGTACCCAAACTTAAAATTAACTTTTGCAGCTAGGGTGTATTTCCTTACCTGGTAACATAAACAATTGACTGCATTTGTAGTTTTGTCTTTAGTAACTGGAATTTAAAGCTTGGGAGGGACAAGGCAAAGTGTGACAAAATCAGGAAGAATTATACAAACATATTACATGTATACCTCAGCAAAATTTGCCTTTCATTTTCTTGTCAAACCACACTCCTGGAGTGTGCATGCAGCCACCTCCTTTGCCTAACTTGACAGGCCATGGTTGTGCGTGAATACACTGTGTAGAAGGACAGCAGTGCCAAAACATGCTAGGTGAGTCAGTTTCCCATCCATCTCCATCTGTACATGACAGCCACACTGTTTAACTACAGGAGGCCATACGTGCCGGAGCAAGTGGCCTGGTACAATCTGCAAGACCAGTGCCAGGGAAGCTCAGGTGCAGTCAGGATCACTGTACTTCGCAGTAAAACACTCACCTGAAACTGGATTAATTGCCCTGTTTCTTGCTTAAGTTAGTATATCGCCAAGGCCACTATAATAAGGAAGTACCAGTTCAGATCTAGATCAGGATGCAGCACAACTGACCCAATTGTTTGCAGTGGGACAGATAGTTGAGAAGAAGCTAGACACGAGGAAAAAGTCCAACTGGGCATTCCTAGACAAAGCATATGACAAGGTCCCAAGAAAACTGATTTGGGCAGTCCTGTGGTCATTCTAAGTCTCAGAAACATTGGTAGAACTAGTGCAAGCTATGTAGAAGGACCAAACAACTCAAGTATGAACAGTGTTTGGTCTAACGGAAGGGCTCCCATTGGGAGTTGGTGCACAAAAGGTATCAGGTCTGAGCCCACTGCTGTTTGTACTGGTAATGGACTGCATTAACTAACAGGTCAAAGGGGGCAGAGCAAAAAAGTTGCTGTATGCAGATGATGTAGCATTACAGACAGACTCAGAAAGAATTTGAGCAAACAATACAGGAATGGAATGCAAAACGGAAGGCATATGGGATGAAACTGAGTACAGATAAGACAGTTGTAAAATGGGAACAATCAGAAATAGTTGAGAATCTAGACAGAAGGGAAAACAGTGGAACAGGTTAACAGCTTCAAATATCTGGGAGGGCTGGCTGAGGAGAAGGGAAGTGTAAATGAGGAGGTCAAAGCAAGAATCAGAGGGTCTTCATTCAAATGGCACAGACTGTCAGGTGTGGTATATGATGGAAAAATGCCAAAGAAGCTGAAATGTAAGGTGTACAAAAGAGTGGTGCCACCAGTACTACTGCAGGGTACAGAAACCTGGGCAGTAATGGTAGAGCAGCAGAGGCAGCTAGAGGTGAAGGAGATGAAGTGCCTGAGACAGGAGATAGGATGCACAATGTGGGGCAGAAGAAAAAATAAGGACATAAGAGCAGAAGACAAAGTAGCTCCAACTGCAGAAAAGGTCAAAGGGAACAGATTATGGTGGTTTGGACACATCTGCAGAAAAGCAGAAGACAATCTAGTGAAGATGATTTGGGACAGACAGGAAGAAGCCAAGAGGAAATGAAGGCATCCAGCAAACAGGTGGATGGATTGTGTGAGGGAAGACCTGCAACAGTTAGGCATGGGTGTTGAAGAAGGCAGGCCAGTGGCAATAAATACAGATAGACGATGACAGTTGAAATGACACGCTAACCCAGTGTAGAAAGTGGGGGGAAAGGGGGCTGATGATGATAATGATGGTCATCTATTTTACTTGTAAGCTTTCTCCATTTTAAAGGCACTGACTTTTAGCTTAGTGACTCCTTGCACTAGTGAAAACCAATGAGGTGGTAGCAGGCGTGGACACTGACATCCCTATGCGAGTAATGAGTTTATGTAAGTATTAGGCTGTGCCTAACAATACTTAGTATTGTTTTAACTGTATTAATTAAATACATCTCTTGCAGATGGATTTTGTGTTTAGGTTATAATAGTGGATTGTCAGTGAACATGAGCCATGGAAACAGGACAAGCAGTCTGTGGCTCCATAGTTGGTAGCCAGATAGGTAGGGTAAGGTACTGTATGAAACAGCCAGGTATAATGGTGGTAACAGAAGACTTGATACTTAGTCTGGATTGAGTATAGGAGTGAACGCTGAAGGCAGCAGGACATAAACTTGATATTACAAGCTATGAACCTGCGAATGTTTGTGGTGATGGGCAATACAGCTAGAGCTGAAATGGAGACATATGTGAGATTTCTCTCTGCTACAGCTATGTCACGATACAGGCTGTAGTTAAAAAAAAAAAAAAAAGTAAGAAAGAAAAATATTAGAAGGAAAATATGATGATGAGGTCAACTTATAGGGCACTGAACCAGATCAGGAGATGGCTTAATGTCGCTAGTAAAGTGATCAAAAGTATGACTGCCAGCAATTTACATGGACTGAGGGATAGCTAAATGGGCAAAACAGTTAATGGTGTGTGTGGGGGGGGGGTGTCAGGAATTAATGTTATATTTGGTCATATTCTGGGTGCATGCTAAAAGGCAAGGAGACAGTGACAGAGAGAGAGAAAGAGAGAGACAAAGGCAGTACTTAGGCTCATGCAGGCAGCAGGTCATTAAAGCAGAAGCATCCCAGTTCAGGGTCCAATAATATATCAGATCAAACAGAAAGTGTCAGGATCTATCTTCCTGAAATCATGCACCCTCTGGAGGAAGACCTGAGCTGATGTTGAACATCCAGAATAATTCCACTATGACAGGGCACCTGGATCTTCTTCGATACTCCTGGATATTCTATGGACCAAAAAGAGTGGAATGCAAAACCTAGTCTTCCACAGCTCCTACTAGGAGCACCTTGCTTACATTATATGAGTTCTTAATGCCAAATCATACAGTGTGAGTAGCAGTGTGGTAACTCTCACACTGAGATGTATCACAGTTGATTTATAAATAATTCTGTACATAATATTATATGATGATATGTGGAAAATGACATTTTTTAAATACTGCTATATAAAAATTGTGCCATTCTTTAAGAAAGTCTTTGTATCAGCAACAGAGGTTGCTTTAAACTGTGCTGATAAAAAGCAATTAGGTTAATGTATGAAAAGGAAGACTGGTTCTAGAGGTCAGAGAAGCTAGCCTCTCACTGCAGGGGAGTTTTGTGCCTGAAACAGTTGTTCTGGGAGGTATGGCACATAAAAGAAGAGACAAAATGAATCAGCCTGTCACTATAGTAATACTCTGCTGAGGAATCCAGGCAGGTGGAAGGCTACCTGAATTTATTTTGGGAGTAACCCTAAACTGGTATGACAGACTGTGTTATTTTGTTTTACATCCAAAATAAAAACCGTGCACCACAGAAATGGAATGTTGCCTTCTGTTTTAATATAATCCTGTTATTTCACAAAGTGTTTCTGCTACCTTATTTTGATAAAAGTGAAAGAATTCATCTCAGCGACGGTGGTGCTGGTAAACTCTATGGTAATAAATTTCATTAAATGAAATCCCTTTCGTTCTTACACCACAAACTTGCCTTATGCTGCTATAAGATGTTGATTCTGTGGACTCACTCCACAGGTATGCCTGAGTCTAGTTTCTATCATCATTAAAACTACACAAAGGACAATTCCCTCTATCCATACTATTTTTGTCTTCGGTTCTAATCCTACTGTAGTTATAGCTGTGCAGCTTGTAGTTTGCCCATTGACCTGGTCCTCAGTTTGAAAATGTACATTCAGATTAATTAACTAAAATGATTCCTTAGTAAATAAATATCACATGCAGAAAGAAACAATGTGCCTACCTTCATAGGATCATAAGAGGTTACCAGGCTAATGGCCCTAGGGCCCTTACAAGCCTAGCCAAGAGTTTATCCCCAAAAAGAAGAAACCTCAGTCAGCACCTGTCGCCCCTGTCAGTGAGGGGCACAGATGCAACCCCTGGGACAAGTTTGTGGTTTCCCATCCACTCATCAAGGTTGCACTTGAAGAGAGTCAGCAAGGTGCTCTGTTTGACATGTATGGGTAGTCTATTCCAGAGACAGGGCAGCCTCTAGGAGACAAACCTCTCTCTCTAGCAGATTTTGTTGTTGTTGCATAATAGATTCAGGCCTTTCAAGTGAGTAAGGCATGAGGAGTTAGACTTTCAGATATGGAGCATCTCTAGTAGAGCAGAGTCCAAGATTGCCTTGTAGGTGAGACACGGATCACCCATGTGCAATCTGTATGATACCGAAGAGAGTGATAGTGATTTGAGCCTGTCCACATAGGACAGGTGTTGGAGGCCATTGATTCTCTTTATGAGGTATTTCAGTGGCCTTTCCAGTTGATGCAAATGTTTGGAGAGGTACATTCCAAACGGGGCATTATACTCAGTTATTGGTATAATGAGGGAGGAGTCCGACAGAGGTAATAACCTCCTTTTTTCTGGATGCAATCCCTTTACTTATGAGATGAACCAAGTAAAAGGCTTTTCTGACTACTGCCGCTACATGATGGTCAGACGTGAAGTTGTTATCAACCTGAGTGCCGAGGTCTCTCACCGCAGGTTGTGTGCTTAGGGGGTTGCAATTAATGTGGTAATCAGTAGGGGCAGGGTTTTTGCCAAATGGTACGATGATACCTTTTTTTTGCTTTTAGCTTAAGGCCATGACTTTGGCACCAATCATTAGTTGCTGAGCCTCTTGCAGTATGTTAACATCATTTGGGTAGTCAATGACAGCACCCAACTTACAGTCATCTGCAAACTTGGTCAGCCACAGGCCTTCTGTCTTTGCCTGGACCTCTAAGAAGTAGATGCCAAGCAGTAGGAGTCCCAGTACAGATCCCTGGGGAACTCCACTAGTGACAGGTCTGCTATCAGAGGTAGAAGCACCTATTTTGACTTTGAGGGTTCTGTCAGTGAGCTAGCTGGCCACCCACTGGATGAGATAGGGATTTATGCCAAGCTGTGTTAGCTTTTTAGTGATGCCTGAGTGGGGGATTGTGTCAAAGGCCTTGGTCAAGTCAAGGTAAGCCGTATGCACTGACTTTCCATCATCCAGTACCTTTGTGACAGTCTCAAAGAAGTCAACCAGCTTCAATAGGCAAGATCTGCCCTTGACGAATCTAAACTGGGTGGGGTCTAGTGCTTGGAGACTGCCTAGCCTATGTCCTTGTTTATGAGGTCCATAATAATATGCTCTATGATTTTACAGATCAGACTTGTTAAGCTAATGGAGCAATAGTTTCCAGGGTCAGTAGTGGCACCACCTTTGTGCAAGGGAATGACAATGGCAGTTCTCCACTCTACTGGAATGAAGCCTGCATTTAGGCTGTGGTTGACTAGGGTGCTCAATGGTGAAGCCAGTTCTTGCTGGAGATTTATTTTTATTTATTTATTTATTTTACATTTGTTGACCGGGATAGTCTGACTGGATGCATGTCCATTTTCAGCGGAGGCCCGGGGAGAAGAGCTCCAAGGGTAAGCAGATACAGCATTACATAATACCAGCATTACATATTACAAACAGACTATTTACAGAGATTACATAAGTAAGCAAGTTAAACAAGTTCCACAGGTTAGAGTTAATCCTGAGCGCAAGTCAGGATTAAATTAAATTACACAGTAAACTGTTAACAGATTTTTACACATTCTAGAAAGAGTTAGCCAGGCTTGATACACTGACATAGCCAGTTAAGTGACAAATGTTGTTTGAGTCTAGTTTTGAATTGACCTAAGGTGGAAAGTAAGATAATATCAGCTGGAAGAGAGCTCCAGGATCTACTTACAGAGTTTGCAAAGAGAGAGTCACCGGCTGTGTTATTAATTTTGCTAGTCTGAATTAGTAGTTTGTTAGAGGATCGAAGCGGTCTAGAATTGTTATAGGGGGAGATAATATTTTTAAGTGCAGGCGTATT
This sequence comes from Protopterus annectens, assembly GCF_019279795.1. Taxonomy (NCBI): domain Eukaryota; kingdom Metazoa; phylum Chordata; order Ceratodontiformes; family Protopteridae; genus Protopterus; species Protopterus annectens. Next base: position 277,048,612 of record NC_056735.1, on the reverse strand, counting down.
GCCCGGATTATAGAGGATTTTATAGGCCATAATCAGTTGGTTATACTGGATTAGGCTGGGTAGTTCAAGCCACCCAAGCTGATTTAGATTGATGCAATGATGTGTCCTAAAAGGCAGCCCAGTGGCAAACCTGGCAATGTGGTTGTAGCAAATTGAGAGTTTGTTAAGGACAGTCTTGTTTAAATTTGAGAGTAGAGGGGATGCATACAGAAGGGTTGAAAGAAGGTGAGAGCGAGCAATGGCAATTTTAGCTGGAGGGGTTAGGAAGGCTTTTATTCTGTAAAGTGACCCTAGTTTTTTATTGATGGTTTTGATAGTTTGGTTAACATGTAGGTCGAATTTTAGATTATTGTCTATGATGACACCTAATAGTTTTGTAGAGGGGTCAGTGGAGATTATTGTGCCATCATTTGAATTTATGGTAAAGGTGAAAGTGGTAGACCTATGTGTTGGTGAAAATAACAGCATTTTAGTTTTTTTGGGATTTAGGATCAGACGGCGTTCAGAAAGCCAGTTTTCTTTTGTATTAAAGGTGGTCTGGGTAGCTGACCATAACTCTACTGGAGATGTGGCTGAGCAAATCAGAGTAGAGTCATCAGCATATTGGATACAGCTGACTTTTGGGGTGACAGTATAAAGGTCGTTAATGAAGATGGAGAACAGTAAGGGCCCTAATATAGAGCCTTGTGGTACTCCAAGGGTGTTAGGTAGAAGGTTAGAGAGTTTTTTCTACCAGAGGACAGCTTGCTGCCGACCATTCAGGTAGCATTGAAACCAATGAAGGGCTCTAGTATCTAGACAGAATGTTTGCAGGGTGTGGATTAAAAGTTGGTGATCAACCATATCGAATGCCTTGGAAAGATCCAAGAAGAGGGCTGAGGATATATAATTATTGTTGCGATTATGGTTTATGGTGTTGGTAAAGGCTAAGAGGGCTGAAGTAGTGCTGTGATGAGGACGGAAGCCATGCTGAGTGTCTGCCATAAGGTGATTCTGGATTAGGTGGTACATGAGTTGTCTATGAATACATTTTTCCATAATCTTTGCAAATGGAGAGAGTATAGCTATTGGCCTATAATTGTAGAATTCAGTAGAGCTGTCTCCTTTGTAAAGTGGGATTACATAGGATATTTTCCAGATGGTGGGAATTTTAGCTTCTACTATGGTTCGACTGATTAGTATTGAGACGGGGTAAGCAATAGCATCAGCTTGTTGAGGCTAAGGAGGGAGTTTTTCCAACTTGGAATATGCTCCTTTTTACCCTTGGACAACAGTTTCTTCCTTTTGTTGTAAAGCCTCTTGACAGAGGATGTCCACCAGATGGTGCAAAATACAGCCTGGGATACTATCAAGTCCCATGGAAGCTGTGTTCTTTGCCTTGGATAGGGCCTTTAGCACTTGATCTACAGAGATATGAGGTGTGGGACAAGTATCAGGGATGTCAAAAGGGCCTTGGGGGGGGGGGGGGACAGGAGGATGAAGTTTGTGCTGATATCTGCTAGCAGGCTGGCTACGTCAACAAGATTAGTGTAAGTGAAACTGTTAAGTACTAATTCAGAACAAACCTGGGATTTGCCATGGAGGTTCCTGATGTAATTGAAGAAGGCTTTGTGGTTTCCCTTTGCCTTGGAAGCTAGTTTTGATTCATAATTGGCTTTGGAGGCTTTCACTATTGATCTAATTTGCTTGTTGAGGCTAAGGAGGGAGTTTTTCCAACTTGGAATATGTTCCTTTTTACCCTTGGACAACAGTTTCTTCCTTTTGTTGTAAAGCCTCTTGACAGAGGATGTCCACCAAACAGGTTTGTGTTTCCTTGAGGAGCAGGTTTTAGTTCTACTGGGTATGGCTGAGTCCATGCAGTTGTACAGGTGCTTGTATACTACATTGGCATACTGTTAAGCATTGTTGTCTGCATCTTCTGGGGAAAAGGGGTGTGAATCTACTGATACTCTCCCATAGGAGGTTGCAGTCAGCTTTTGAGAAGTTTTTTAGTTGATTACGGTTGGTGGGGGTTGGGTGGGGTAGAAACTTTGAATGAGACAGTCCAATGATCTGATCTCACCAGGGAAGAACATACTATGGGAGTGGTGCAGCGGTCACCCATTTTGGTGAGAACCAAGTCCAGAATGTTCTCTTTCCTTGTGGGGGAATGAGACGAGCTGGTCTAGTGCGTTAGCACTGATGAAGTCAAGGAATCATTGAGTGAGTACATTAGTGCATGAATATTTCACCTAGTCTATGGTGGGGTAGTTGAAGTCACCATGGATCAGGGTCTTAGGGGGTACCCTGATGGAGTCAGGAGGATCCAGGTAACAGAAGTGGGTGTCCTGAGTCATGGAGGGGGTCTATAGCTGGCTATAACTTGGATGGATATCTTGACAACTGTTAGTTGCACCTGGAGTAGTTCCAGTGCTTCATGCTGGCAAACCAGTTTGGAGGTGTGCCTGTCCTTAATGAAGATGGAGACTCCACCACCCTTAGTCCTCCTGACCTAATTTGGGGGTCAGAATGTGTGGAATGAGATATAGCCTGGTAAGGCAGGGGTGCTCTCTACAGCCTTAAACCAAATTTCTGTGACCGCACAGACATCGGCATCTTCCAGTGCAAGGAGAGCTTGCAGTGAGTGCATTTTTAGGTTTAGGCTCCTAGCGTTAAGCAGCATGACCTTCAATTTGCTTTTTGACAAATCTTTTATGTTGGAAGATTTGTCTTTGGGACATTGCCTGAAAAAGGCACAATGGGGGAGACGAGAGCCTTGGCCAGGATCCGGAAACCCAGTGGTGACAGGTGGAGGCCATCTCTGGCAAAGCATCGAGGCCTGTCGACCATGTCATCCCAGGCAGACAGATAATGGATCTCCTTGGAATGACACCAGAAACTAAGTCAATTGTTGAAGTCAGTTATTTTTTTTGTTGGTATTGTGGTATCATTCTTGGTGAAGGTAGGATGCTGCTTAGGGCTAGGGTCATACCTGCCTGGGATGCATACTCTGAGAGTTCAATCATGTCTCTCTTCATATAGTCCAGGGAGGTATGTCTCAAGTCATTCATACCAACATGGTCAGTGACAGAGGCATACATGTACTTGTTGAGAAGAGACTTAAGTGTGTGCATGATGTGGCGGATTCTGGCACCAAACAGACAACTGACCGTGACCTTCTCCTTGTCGAGTCTGGTGAGGGGGACATTGGTGTGTCTCACAATTGAGCCACCAATGATTAGTATGTTTGGTTTATTGTTATGTCTTGTGGGCTGTGATGGTTTATTGTTTTGCCTTATGGGCTGTGTTTGTGTAGACTGCTGTGTGTGATGTGTTTGCTGTTGTGTATGGAATGTTTGTGAGTGTGCTTTCGAGGTCTCTGCTGTTTAGCTAAGTTTTTATTGAGGACCTCTGCATAGGTGTGTATGTGTGTATTGTGCTTTGCTATGTGATGTGAATGGTGCGCTGTTTATACTGGCAATCTCCTCTTTGTTAGGAGTAATGACCATGGTGCGAGAGAGCATGGACTCCAGGTTACTGATGTACATGCATTTCTCGCAAGTAGAAGAATTATGTGCTAGGAGAAGAGGGCTGTCAGTAAACATGAGGCAGTTGCTACACAGTCTCAGTATGACCATGTCGACCAGGCTGGCAGGAGAAACTAATGGGAATTGTCCAGACATAGTGTTCTGAATACTTGGATGGACTTATGGAGAGAGGGTTTTCATAAGGGTTTGGCCACAAGAGTGTAGACAACAAGAACCATGTTAAATGACCTGAAAAACAGGTGCTAAAATCAAAACTTAGATGCTAGAATAACAGATACATTTAATCAGGCTATTAACAAGGAGTAATAAATGCAACAGAATAAAAGCACTTGAACACTTAAAACCACACAGCAAAAATAAGGTATGAAGAACACAATTACAGTAAAACCAGCTGAATAAGTGTACATTATTTTAAGTGGAGAGGGAGGAAACAGAGGAGAGTACAACATTAAGGAACTAAGGGGGTTGCCCTCCCCAAATGCTCTCTGTACTCAGTACACTGAGTTGATGAGATAGGACAGAGAGGTGTGTCCAAAGTCAAAGAAACAAGCGTTAGTCCTAAACAAATTATCTCACTGCACTCAGTTGAGTGATGAAATGAGATGGAGCTGGAAGAAGTGACCAAAATCAAATTAACAGCAGGGGTGGGCAATTCCAAAGCCACAGAATCACAAAAACATATCTAAATATCTATTAGATGTTCATCTGGATTGTTTAACTGACTGCTGCTGTTGTGAAAAAAGTACAGACAGTTTTAGTACTAAATAGCCTGGCTACCAAAGGGGTACTATTGAAGTTGTCCAACTTGGTCTTCCACAGAATCATTACATCTTTGATCCACTGACATTGTCTGAATTGCCAGTTAATTGACTTTCTAGCATTCTGCCGCTCCCACTCTTCGATGTGGTGTGGCTTACATTTTCAAGTCTTTTTTTCCCTTTCTTGCTTCTTTCTTTACTTCCTGCTTCTTCTCAGTGCTGGCATCCCTCACCAAATCAGTAAAGTAAGTATGAGCATTTAGTTGGCTTTTAAGATCTAAAATCATATCTATTGTTATTGGACTACCTGCATACACTAATGATTCACTCAAGTATGGAATGATGCAAATACTTCATGTTCCATAGACACTGTAAAAGCTCATTTTCAATGTTCCCGTAGACGTGACACAAAGACTAGCTAACATCAGCTTGACACTACACAGAATTCCATCCTTCAGTGATGTTTCCGACCTTTCCATCAGCCAATTATGCTACAAGTGTTTATGTTTTTACCTCTCATCCCAGTTTCCTACAGCCACCAGACCTGCCTAATGGATCAGCCCATTAGTTCTATTAGGAGTGATGGCCAGGCATCCATGGCCCAAGTAAGATACCTAGAAACCATTTTTTCCTATCTAGGGAGGCAAATTAGTTGATTATTCCCACCCCAATAAAATTAGAGTGGTAAGAAGCAAAACATCTTCAGGTCCAGTTCAGCAGCCCACCCACCCTCTGGTACTGCAAATCCACATAGAAGCTCCCTTGAGCTCCATAATACTGCTGGGCACGAGGAAGTATATGTGTCTCAATCATCTAGAATATGGGGATGATATCATTTTTGTAACATGAACCTAAGAAGCATCCTAAACAAAAGTAATGAGTTTCATGTAACTATCACCCATTACTCCTCCAAATGAACTGTCCTAACAGAAACATGGCTAAAACCCCACATACTAGACAGTGAAATCCTAACCCATGGCTATAACATCCACAGACACAATAGGACACATAAACAAGGCGGGGGCATAGCTATAATATACAAAAAGACTATCAAACTAGAAAGACTTCAAGTAACCCCCCCCCCCGATCTCTTAAATACAGAAATTCTAATCACCCACCTTCAAGTAAACTCCAACAAATACATCATCATAATAGCTACCTATATACCCCCAGGTAACAGCCCAACAATTACTGAAGACCTCCTTTGTTGGTGTGCCTCAGCTTTTAGTCAGAAAAAAATAAAAATGGGGATTTCAACATGGACTGGTCCACCTGCTCATGACATTATCCCTCTAATTTTATTAACCTCCATGTTTTTTGTCAAATTATACAATCCCCTACCAGATTTAACGAATACAGCAAAAATAATCAATCCTAGATTGGACACTTACTAACAAACCCTCCCTCTGTCACCAATCCAGCTGTCTCCCTGATAGCCTAAGTGACCATCTACCCACTTACCTTCGTCGGCACTGCATTTGTCCTACTAAAAATATCACCTACAAACTTGTCCACAATAAAAGGCATCTCTCTCCTGAAGTCTTCAATTCTCTACTGTGACAATGAGACTGGTCCCCTTTAAAACACCTGCACCTTGACTTAGCTGTTAAATATTTAATGACAAATTCCTCAATATCCTAAACAATGATTTGAGATCTCAAAAGCCAAGTAAATGCTCATACTTACTTTCCTGATGTGGTGAGGGATGGCAGCCCTGAGAAGAAGCAGGAAGTAAAGAAGAAAGAAAGGGAAACAAAGACTTGAAAATTTGCCCCACCACATCTAAGAGTGGGAATGGCAGAATGCTAGAAAGTCAATTAACTGGCAATTCAATGGCTAGCTCCCCTTAGGAAGACCCATTCTAACTCCAAGTACATACCATGGCTTAGCAGTGACACCAAGCAGCTCCTCAAACAGAGGGCAGAGCATAGTCCCCTTATCAGAAGACCAAAAATCAAAACTCCCTTCTCACCTACCGTCAATTATGCAACCTTGTCAAAAAACAAATCAGGTACAATAAAAACTATACTATACAACAATGTAACAAAAACACCAAAACAATCCCTAGAAATTCTGGGGAGCCATTAAACAACTACTTAAGCCTGTACAGATCAGAACCTCCAGCTCCAACCACAAAAAATTCCACAAATCCACAATTTAATTCACACTTTATCAACTCTAAACTCTCCACATTAAAAAACAAGATGCCCCTATCTATTCCTAATGAACTAGGCAGAACCCCCAAATCTTTTCAAATCAAACTAATTCAAAGTAATACCATCAAAAATATCCTTCCAAACTTAAGCTCTCCTCCCTCGCAGCCGACCAACTCCCCAATAAATTTCTAAAACCAACAGCTGATGCCAGCTCTTACCCTATATCTCTCCTAATAAACCAGTCCATTGCTGCGCATTATATCATTAAACTCTGGAAAGTCTAATATATCATCCCTCTCCACAAAGGCGGCACCTCTACTAAGTTCTCAAACTACAGGCCAATTGCCATCCTTCCTCCCCTAGCCAAAATTCTTGAAAAATGCGTAAACAGACAACTCCTCAACTACCTACTAAGTAATAATCTCCTGTCTGCATCTCAACATGGGTTCAGACCTATACACAGTACAACCACTGCCCTTGTTAGTTTTACAAACTCAATCAACCAGCTTAGAAAAACAACCTACTGGATATGTCTATGGCTTTTGATACCGTATCACACCAAAAGCTACTACATGAGTTAGCTTCCTTAAACCTAACCCAACCTGCCCTCCTCTGGTTTCTCATCTACTTAACTGCTTGTTGGTGGTCAGTTAAGTAGGAAAATGAACTCTCCACGTTATTACCTTTCCCAGTAGGAGTACCTCAAGGCTCAATTCTCGGTCCATTGCTCTTCACCATATTCACCAACAGGCTCAGCATCACCACCCAGCATGCTACCATCATACAATATGCATATAACTCCACCCTCATATGTTCATCTCCCTCCCTACCAGAACTCTTACAAACAACCCAACAGTCTTTCCAAGACATTGAAAAATACCTCTCAGACTCTCAACTCATATTCAGCCCCAATAAAACAAAGCTTATGCTCTTCACTAATAGTAAAGTACCTGATAACTCTCCACCTTTCACCATCTACTCAGCCAAGAAAACTAACATTTAACCTGTCCAACACACCAAACTCCTTGGAGTCACAATTGACAACAATCTAAAATTTGATGCACACCTCGCTCTGTCAAAAAGGTCCATATTAAGCTAAGCTCACAATATAGAGCCAAACCATACCTAATCGATGCCACTAGACATTCCATAGCTAGGGACTGTCTTCTCTCTACCATTCTTTATGCATCACCGATATTCACCAATCTCAGAAAATCAGATCTAAAGAAATTGGAGCCACATTATAATAAATTTGCAAGATCTGCCACTAACCTCCCTTACAGATTACATCACTGCAAAGCACTTCATATACTAAACTGGATGGAACTACCTCATCTCCTATCCCTCAGCCAACTAACGTTTGTTCATTCCATCTTCCACTATCTAGACAACTGTCCATCACTCAAGAGCTTAGGGCAGCCTTACTCAAACAACAGACCACTAAGATCCTCCAACAAACTGCTACTCAAAGTAATTAAATTGAATAATTGTAGAAACCAAACCACCAGTGACCAGAGTGGAGAAAACACCACAAGGAACAAACAACCCACTCTGTGCTGTTGCCTCAAAAAAATCCACAAACAACCCACTCAGCGATGCTGCCTCAAAAAAATCCACAGGCATGAAATGATCCAACATATTGGTAAAAACACAGGTTTATTACTCCAGCCAGTCAAAGCAGTAAAATAGCTTAAAAACCATACAGGATAGATAGAACACAACTGTAGTGTACCCAACACAGTCAAGCGCTTTCGTCCTGCTGTAGGACTTCTTCAGAACTATTCAGAATTATTCAGAAATTGAATAATTATTACAGTAACTTACTATTCCCTCCATCAAATATCCAAGTCCTGGAATTCCATACCTCAAACAATACTAAACACTATCAACAGACCCAGATTTAAACTACTGCTTAAGGAACACCTAACAAACAACTGGCTTTGTTCCTGTACTAACCCATGCTGATCTTTATGTCCTTCCTGTTCTTACAACCATAACACCTCTTCCCTTACTATAGTCTAACTTCCAATCTATCCCTTCTCTCACTAAATTCCAATTTCTCTCTACCTACCTCAAAGCTCACCACTCCTTTTTATCCCTATCTACCTATCTCAAGCCTCTTACAGTGCATCATATTCCCCCCTTCTTATACTTCACCTCAATATTGCCTTAGCTATCACTGTTTAGAACAAGAAACACTAACATAGCAACAACCAACTAATTTTTACTTTTTATACTACACTTTCATACTTACCACCAGTGCCATGATATTTCCCTATGGAGTAGCCATCTCTCTATGATGGCACAAGCTATTTCATGCTAGCTTATTTGTTAGTTAGTTAGTTATTCGTAGTTCAATATTTTTTTTAGTGAGATACTTTTTTAATTAGATATTGTTTAATTAGATATTTTTATTCAGACAATTTTTACTTTTTCTTTACTACCTATCTTTCTTGTATTGTATTGTCTGTAATGTGCTTTCTGGTATTGTATTGTCTGTAATGTGTTTTGTGTAAAGGAGCTTTTCTCCCCGGGCCTCAGCTGAAAAAGGGCCCTTGGCCCAAACGGACACCCCTGGTAAACAAATGCAAAATAAATAAACATAGGCTCTCAGGTCCTAACCGCCAGATTGATTTTCAGGAGTGTAATGTCGATTTGAAAGTTACAAAGGGCATCATGCTTGCCAAAAGGAACTATTATATATTTTCTGACATTTAGTTTTAGTCCATTGTTATGACATCAGCTATGTGTTTGGGAAAGGTCCTCCTGGAGTACTTTTGGTGTCCACTGAAAAGTACACAATTCCACGAAGTTTACAGTTGTCTGCAAACATCATTAGACATAAACCTTTAACATCAGATTTGACCTCCAAGAAGTATATATCAAAGAGGAACAGCCCAAGTACTGAACCATGGGGTATACAACTAGTGACAAATCTTTTGGAGGAGGTACAGCCACGTACCCTTATTTCCTGGGTTCTATTTGTGAGCCAATCTGTTATTCAACGAGTTGCATTGGGATTAACATTTATATGGAATACTTTATCAACAATATCTGAGTTTGAGATGGCAATGAGTGCCTTTGTGAGGTCTAGATATGCAGTGTGTATCCATTTTACCTCATCCATTGCTTCAGTAACCTTTTTGAAGAACTCAACCAGGTTAATCAGCCAGGATGTCCTTGACTAAACTGAACAGGCATGGGTCAAGAGTCTGTAGGTTACTTTGCCCTTATTTATTAATTTCACAATGATAGCATTCATAGCCTTACAGATGAGGCTAACCAAGCTTATGGGTCTATAATTACCCAGGTCTGTTGATGCTCTACCTTTGTGCAGATGTTTGACAAGCCCTGTTTCAGGCCAGCCAGTATGCAGTCTGGTGTGTTATCTGGTCCTGTAAATGCAGTATTCCTGGCCTTGGAAAGTGCTTTGAGGATTTATTCTTGGCGTATTTGGGAGGGGGTGTAGATGTAGGTATGTGCTGTGGAAATATGGTGGTGAAATTAAAGCTAAATTTATCTGCTAGCAGACTGGTTATGTCTTCAGGGTCTGAGTACATAGCATCATTTTCTATTAACGCTGTGCAGTATTGGGTATGATTTCTGAGGTTTCTAATGCATCAAAGAAGTCTTTATGGTTGCCCTTTGTATGGGTGGCTATTTTTTTACCTCATATCTAGCTTTGGTTGATTTGATCACAGACTGGAGATCCTTGTTAAGTTTAACAAGAGCAATTTTTTGACATCTTGAGAGTTACATTTATTATTGTGTGCGATAATAAATGTAACTCTCACGATACATTTATTATTGTGTGCAATAATAAATGTAACTCTCACGATACATTAATTACTGTGTGCGATAATAAATGTAACTCTCATGATATATTTATTACTGCGTGCGATAATAAATGCAACTCTCACAACACATTTATTATTGTGTGCGATAATAAATGTTATTCTCATGACACATTTACTTTGTATGATAATAAATGTAACTCTCACAACACATTTATTATTGATTGCAATTAAGTTTTTCTTTTGTTATAGAGACTGTTTATATCTGGGTTCCAACAAAGGGGTTTATTTTTAAATTTAACTTTGCATTTACTTCAGAGGGGGACAGGTGCATGTATTCACATATGATTAGAATTTGGTGGTAAAGGATTCTGCAAATACAGTGGGGTCATCAGATTGGAGGGAAACGATGAATTTAGCCATGTCATCACACAATTTTAATAGATGAGCCTTTGCATAATCTCTGAATACTAAGGTATTTGAAGATGCTTTCACTTTCAGTCTTATGGGGACTGTGATCGATGTGTAGTCTAAGTTGACTAAAGAGGAAAATTACAACTGGGGGGAGCAGAAGTGTCTCGTATTGGTGAGGACCAAGTCCTGGATTTTGTTCCCCAAAGTGAGGTGCAGACTAACTAGGGTGTTTGCATTTATGAAGTCCAGGAATCTCTTGGCATCCATGTTAGGGGATGTACAAGTCTCCCAGTTAATGGCAGGGTAGCTTATGTCCCCTATATGAATGGTGTTTGGCCTACTGTACACAGACCTCACACTTGCCAGGTAGGAGCTATGGGCCATGGGGGGCACAGAGGGGTGACGTTAGCTAGCTATAATGTGATTTATTTTTTAGTGGTAAGTTGGAAGTAGAGAAATTCCAGGTCATTAGCCTGTCTCACTCATGAGCCTGGGGGTGGAGGGATTTTGTTTTACGTATATAGAGGCACCACTTACTTTAGTTCCTTTTCTATTGTGGAGAGCCTGAATGAGTGATAGATGTTGAAACCTTGCACGGATGGGGTGCTCTTAATGGTCTTGAAATATGTCTGTGTGACAATGTATACGTCAATACATTACAGGATAAGCAGTGCCTGTAGGGACTTGACATTTTTGATAAGGCTCAGGACATTAAGCCGCAACACCTATACGTTTTCTGCTTTCTCCAGAAATACCTATATACCTCTTTATACTTCACAGATCCTACCCATTACTAAATACAGCAATGTGTTCTGTAGCTATTACATAAGGCACCTGAAATAAAGTTGAAAAGCTGCAATGATCCCATACTAGGCAAATCATGGGATCAGGAAGCTTGAACTGTTCAGAAATGCTTCGGGAATTGTCATTATGTTATGTTTCTTATACGGTACTCAGATGCGACATTTGCCTGGTCTCCAAGGCAGTGTCTGATCAAGTTCTATTTAAAGGTCTGTGCCTCAACTGCACTGCTGGGGGAGTTAATGCCACATTGGGAAACTTAACATAAAAAAAAAAAAATATATATATATATATATATATATATATATATATATATATATAGATATCAATCACAGAAAATATTGCAATAGTGATCACACAATACTGCAAAAACAGCAGCACCGATGGATGTAAAGTATGGAAAATACAGACTGTTGTCTTTAAGCTTATCATCCTCTTACTCACTTTTTGGCAGGGCTTGCAACCAGATAAGGAAAGAAACACTCTGTGAACCTTCTTATCTCTTAAACTTTACACAACATTAACATTTTTATTACACATAAATGCAGCCTGCCAAAGGAAATGAGTAAGCTCTACCAAGAAATAATGAAAATACATATCAATTATCATAATTACTTTTAAAGTAACAGCTAAACCATTGTCATATTATTCAAATAACATTCCAGCAAACTCACTGTACTGTATAGTCTAACCAAGTCAAAGTCTGAAAAATACCTGACTTCACCCTGAAGGACAATACTCACAGAGGAAGGAAAAATTATATTTTAATATGTACCTGTGGCCAATAAGGCCCACCAGGAAATGAAAAATCTTAAATCACTGTTTCATTCCTGCCTGCTTAACCAGACTGATGGTGACTAAGCAGCTTGGCAACTAGAAAGAACTGCAAAAGGCATGACCAAGAGATTAAGAACCATCTTCTTCTTCTTTCGGCTTTTTCCCGGTTAGGGGTCGCCACAGTGGATCACCTGTCCGCTCATGATTGGCAGTGGAGTTTTATGGTGCCGAGGTGCCAGCCTGGTGCCCAACCTTCCACAGAAGGCACACGCACACTCACACCTAGGGCCAATTTGGAGTGTCCAATCCACCTACAGCATGTCTTTGGGATGTGGGAGGAAACCAGAGCACCTGGAGGAAACCCACACGACCACAGGGAGAACATGCAGACTCCGCACAGAAGGCACCCCAGCCGAGAATCGAACCGGAGAACCTCTTGCTGTGAGGCGACAACACTAACCGCTGCACCACCGTGGCCACCCAGATTATCTGCTTACTGAAAAACACTCATGCACAGAATGCAGTCAAAGCAACAGTAATGGCACATAATGGGATAAGGCTTTAACAAGAGTACTATGAGAAATTAAGAAGAACTGCGGTGGTGGTGCTGCGGTAGCGTTGTCGTCTCACAGTAAGACGTTGTCCTGTTCGATTCTCAGCTAGAGCATCTTCTGTGTGGAGACATGCATGAACGGGCGTACCTTCGTTGAAGGTTGTGCGTCAGGGCCGGCAACTCGGCACATAAAAAAATCTACTGCCAATTATTAGCGGACTGGAGTTCCGCTGTGGCGAGAAAAGCCGAAAGACACAACAACTATGAGAAATTAAGAATGTCATAAACTGAAACTAGCACACTGTGAAATAAATTTGGATATTGCACAACACTTATCGCTTTTGATAGAAGTTTTTTTTTTTTTTTTAATTATGATTTTCATATTAACGTCTGGTAAATTATGGTGGGGCAAGTGGCTTTAAAACACTGTGATGTAAGTGAATCTGCAAGCTTAAAACAATTAAACCACTTATGAATCTCACATCCTCGGCTAGCTACGTGAATTAAAACAATTACACTCATTTACAAGTTTCTTTATGGGTTTATTTAAATTTCAGACAAGACAAGCAGGGGGCTTAGAAAGAGGGAAAGGGAGCAAACAACTGATTAATTATATCCATCTACAAAACTGAGACAACTTGATTATGTAACAACCCAAAACAGTAAATTAGGTTGTGCCAATATATCAAGACCCAAAACAATAACAAAACAGATTAAGTGGTTTCTCCCGAAAAATCGTTATAATTCCCCAGCAATGTATACATATAAATTCTGAGAAAGCTCCCCTAAAAGTAGATAACATTAATTCTCTAAAGTATAACATCTGCAGTAAATATTGTCAAGCTTACACAGTCATTGGAAATCATCCATTTCTGTACCCTGGTGCTATACTTTGTAGTTATCCCACAATTTTATGCTAGTATTACTGTCTTACCAAAAGGGAAAACTTTCATCTGCTATTTGTAGTAATTCAGTATTCATAGACACATCATTTAACTTTGTAACCTTATTTTCCAGCACAGACTGAACTATAGAGGCATAATATAAAAACATAGGCTATAATGTCAGATATGGACATTATCTTCCTACCTAGCTGGCCTGCTGAATAAACTGCAAATCACACAAAACCAACAGCTTGTTCTTTCCATTGTCACATACAAATTACATCTCTGCATGCATTTATTAAGTTCCATCACAATTTTCGACCTTACATCCTATTCTAGAAGTTTATTCCAAGTATTTAGTGCCTTTTAAAAGAAAAATACTTCCATCTATTCACCTTGCAACTGCCCACATTGTATCTTCAAATTATATTTACTTATTTTTACATATCATTTTTCTTTCTGAATTACAGTAACCATATGACTGACTGCCCTTCACATATTTAAATGTTTCTATCACCTTCCTCCCCTTCTCCTTTATGCAGCACTGTATATACTCAGGTCTTCTGATACACCTCTTACGAAGACTGAGGATCATGTTTGTTGCCTCCTCTGACATGTAACTACCCTACCTACCTATATGATAAAATGTGCTTTCAGAACAGTGGGATTTCAGCTAACTGGGCCCTACCTCCATGAGGCAAAGGGTGGGATCCCTGATCATGACCCAGGAACCCTAAGATCCATTAGTGGCTCAGGCATTGGAGTAGCTGGCTGAAGAGGGGTAGGAAGGAGTGTCAAATGTTGGCTCAACTATTCTATGAGGGAGGAAGATGTTTCTGAATGCAGTCAAGCACTATGCTGTTGATGGGGATAATGTTATAATTACACACATACATAGCCAATGAACTGGACACATGGGGAGAGCTAATTGGTGATATAGTCAGTGATGCGCATAATGTCAAGCAGTCCCACTGAGTTGGGCCTACCAAAAATCCCCCTGATGTATTAAACAGAGTATGTGATGCTGCCGGAATGCTCCTCTACATGTTTCCCCTTCTCTTTTACAAACCGTCCTGAAGGGGGAAGTAACAGGAACATTCACAGTAAGAGAAGCTGAAGCCACACTAAGCAGCCAGTGGTCACTGGGTTAGTACAAAAAAGGGAAGAAAATAAAGGATTTCAGCTAAAGGCAGCCAAAGTACAACCGACTGAAATGCGATCTGTTGAGCCCTATTTGTCAAAAAATGCAGGCTATAGAAACTCGAAAAATTAGAAGTTATCTACCTACCATAACGTTCCATGTTAGTTGTCTTCTTCTCACCTTCTTTCTTGCTGGATGGGTTCGGAGCCGATCCTTGGCTCCGACTCGGCCACTCTAAAAGCTTGAGAGCTAGTTCCACCGGCTCGAGGCTCCCCTCTGTCCCACAATGCTAGGCGGTAACTCCTCAGATCTCGTTTGAAAGCTAAGCCCAGCAAGGAAATTCCATAAAAGGAACAAAAGAAAACTCCTCTAGGTCTGTCCAGGCTAGGGGGAAGGAGGGTGAGATGCAAGAAAGAAGGCGAGAAGAAGACAACTAACATGGAACGTTATGGTAGGTACATAACTTCTAAATGTTAAGTTGTCTATCTCGCCTTCATTCTTGCTGGATGGGACCGCGTCCCTAGCACCTTATCCCGGGTGGCCTATCGGAACAGACTCTTGAGTACAGTGGAACCAAAGTTGGCTCGGTCTCTAGAGGCTAAGTCCAACTTATAATGAGAAATGAAGGTATGGGGAGAAGCCCAAGTAGCTGCAGATCAAATCGAATCAATAGGCAGCCTATCTTGGAAAGCTATAGAAGTGGCTAAAGCTCTAGTTGAATGAGCCCTGGGTTTGGATGGCAATTGTTGATGCCTGATCTCATACACAAGGGTAATCAACGAAGTAAGCCATCTAGAAAGAGATACTTTAGAAATTGGAAGGCCCATTCTACCTTCTGCATAAGAAACAAACAGTTGATCAGACTTCCTGAAATGTTTGGTCCTGCCTAAATAGTACCTAAGTTGGCGATGAACATCTAAACAGTGTAACTTTTGTTCTGACCTATTGGAATAATTAGGGAAGAACACAGGAAGTTCAATGGTTTGATTCAAATTTGCCAGTGAAGCTACCTTGGGCAAAAAGGACGGGTTAGTACGTAAGGACACCCTATCCTTATGAAACACAAGATAAGGGGGTCGACTACACAGAGCATGGAGTTCAGAGACTCTTCTAGCTGAAGTGATAGCTACTAAAAAGAGTGTTTTCCAAGACAGTAACTTTATTGAACATGAAGCCGCAGGTTCAAAGGGGAGAAGAATTAAGGACGGCAGAGCCAAGTTGAGATCCCATTGAGGAGGAGGATCCCTGATTGGTGGTTTGAGGAGAAAAACTCCCTTTAAAAAGGCTTTGCAGAGTTTGTGAGACATAATGGAGGACACTGAGACTCCAACATGAAAGTTCGATATTGCTGCCAACTGAACTTTGATGGTAGACGGGGACGAACCTGAATGGAAAAGTTTTGCTAGAAAGTCTAGAACTGATTGAATGGAAGCAGTGAAAGGATCTATATTCTTTGACTGCACCCAATAGGAAAAATGTTTCCACTTGCTATGATAAATCTTCCGAGTGGAAGATTTATGAGAGGCTACCAAAATATCTCTAACTGAGCGAGATATCAGAGGAAGCCTGGCTAGAGTTGGAATTGGAGGAACCACGCTGTGAGGTTCAGAGAAGGGAGGGAGTGGTGCAACTGACCCGACTGATGGGTCAAGAGGTCTGGAACAGGGTCCAGATGCCAAGGTTGCTCCAACAGATAACGGTGGAGAAACAGGAACTAAACCTGTCGAGGCCAGTAAGGGGCAATAAGGATCATGGAAGCTTTCTGAGCGATGGCTTTCTGTATTAGCTGAGATATCAGCTGGTTCCCAGCCTGAAGCGGAGGAATCTCCTGGAGCGTCGACTCATTCTGATGTGATAGTACGCATCCTGGAGATCTATCGAGCACATCCAGTTGTCCCGCCTCAAAAGGGGTAGAATGGACTGCAGCGTGACCATCCGGAACTTTGTTTTCCTTGACAAACTTGTTCAAGTTGCTGAGATCCAAAATGGGTCTCCAGTCCCCTGTTTTCTTTGGAACCAAAAAGAATTTGGAGTAGATTCCGGATCCTGTTTGGTCTGCTGGAACTGGTTGAATGGCTCTTTTTGTGAGCAGCTTTGAAATTTCTAATGCTGCTTGCTCCCTCTGACTGGGTGGAACGTCTGGAAGGGATTTTTTGGATTGCTTCAGAATGAAAAGGAATGGGATTCTGTAGCCTTTGGAAATGATAGACTGTACCCACTTGTCTTGAGTTAGGGATAGCCAGGCTTCTGGGTACAGCGATAATCTTCCCCCGACTGCCTCCGAAGGTGGACAGCTGGGCAACACCTCAGAGATGCTGAAAGGGCTTGTCGGAAAAGGATTCTCGACTGCCCTGATTCTGCGGGCCCCCTCTGCCTCTAGGACAGTGTCTACCATTATTGTTCCCCCCTCTGCCTCTAGAGGGGAATCGACTCTGTGCGTCAGGCAAATCTCCCTGAGATTGTTTGCGGAACCACATCTTTCCCCCCTTCTGGCCTTTGGGGTAAGGCCTAGAAGGAGTAGAAAAACGGACTCCGATGGCACAGAGAGTTTTGCCATCAGTCTCGCACCTACTCAGGGTTTCCTTCACTTGAGGACCAAAGAGGGATGATCCATCAAAGGGGGAATTAGTGAAGGACGCCTTGAAAGGGTCCGCAAAGTTACATAGCCGCATCCAGGCGTGCCGACGCAAGGCTACACCTGTACCTGCCGCTCTACTTGCTCCATCCGCCGCATATGAAAGGAGGCGCATGGAGGAGTTAGTTATAGAATTAAGGGTCGCCAGCTGAGAGTTCATCCTATCCTGAAAACCCGCAGCTGTTGGGTCCTTTAACATTTCGCTCGCTTCCTTGAGCAAATCCCTCTGAAGACGAGTGAAATGACACATGTAATTCAGCGAGCGCATAGTAAAGGTCACTGACGAGAACATCCGCTTCCCGTACCTGTCCATCGACCTAGACTCCTTGTTAGGAGGATGAACAGGCACCGAAGGATCAGCTAACTCCTTCTTGGTGGCCGCAGCCACCACCATAGCATCAACAGAGACGCCTTTGGTTAAAAATTCCTTATCCTTGGGGGCAGTGATAAATTTTGATGGTCTCCTGGGGGTGGGTTCCACTGAATCAGGAGCTGCCCAGGCCTTCTTTGCCACCACTTGCATAAGGGGGTCAAAGGGAGGGGACACCCAGGAGGTGGAAGGGTGAGAGCCAAACGCCTCAAGATACACCGATTCATCCTCTGAAGGGTTGAGGGCTGGCCAATTCCCCCTCTGTTTTAAGATTTCGAGGATGTCTGCAAAGGAGACATCTTCAGAAGGGGAACGAGGGGAACCTTCAGAATCCTCTAAATCAGTGTCAGAGGTGACAGACTCAGGGGAGTCAATGTGCTTCCTCTTGCACTGCCTCTTTCTAGGGGGCTCTCCTACCGGGTCAGGAGAGGCCTCGGAAGAGGAGGAGATCCCCACTGGGGAAACTTGAGGAGCTGGCTCTCTACGGTCGGGGATGAGAGAGTGAGCAGAAATCACCGGAGGCACCGTGGAGGGAGGGGCAGAAGGAGCCAACTGTGGAGTTGAACCTGGTTCTAACACGCTCCTCATGACCTCGAAGGCACCCCTGTCAGGCAGAGCCGGAGGTCTCCACTCCGAAAAGCTGAAGACCTCCCCCGGCACCGACAGTGATGGCTCCGAGACCGATGTCAGAACCGAACTCACCAGTGCCAAAGCACCAAGAGGGAGAGTGGGGTCGGACAAGGGTCCGATGCCACTCGCCCCCTCGGAGCCGACGAGGGAAGTCCGGCGCCGAGATTCTTCCAAGGAAGACATCGGAGCAGACGACGGCACCGAAGACAAAGGTATCGGTTCCGACGCCACCACAGTCTTGGGTCCGAGCCGCCCCGGCTCCGAACTCAGAAGAGTCAGAGGAGGAACATTTTGAGTAATGGGAATAGTTCTCGACTGTTGAGTCGGACTTTGAAGCATCTGGGCCAGTGCCTCGGACTTAAGAAGTCGACTCACTACTCTCTGAAGGTCATGATCCGATAGTCTGGAAGACCTAGAGGAGTGAGATCTATGGCTCCGTTCAGACAGCAAAGGTGATGCTGGAGCCGAATGAATGGAGCCGACAGATGGAGATCGGGACCTTTTTCTGGATGTCGGTTCTGACAATTTGATCAGAGCCGACTCAGTTATGTCTTCCTCGGCTCCGGCCGGAGCCGAGGAAATAGTAGGGGCATGCGTTCGAGATTCCCGGAGCCGATGTTCGAACAGCCTTTGGACCCCCAGAAGACGGCTCAGAGACTGGAGCCGAAGGTCTGGAAGGCTTAGAGGGTTTCCCCGAGGATTGAGTCGAGGGACCCTCAGGCTTCAATAAACCCCTTAAAATGAGTTTATTTTTGGGCTCCTACAGGACTCTAGGGCTGAAGCCATGGCAAACAGCACATGAGTCCTGCAGGTGCAAAGGCCCCAGGCAGTATACACAAGAAGTGTGACCGTCTGTCAGAGACATCTTCTGACAGCACGAGTCACACTTCTTGAAGCCTGAGACCTTCGATTCTTTGGACATGTCCAAGAAAAAGTCAAAGTGTAACCACAAACACACACACACACACACACACACACACCAATTACACTTGTAATATTTTTAAATTAAAATTAGTAATTAACTTAGAAATTAAATCCCTACAAAACACAGTCACTCCAACTACTAGGGTAGGGAGGGACTGGGCCTAAAGCCCAAGGGAATAAAATTAGCAAATTTAGGAAAAAAAACTGGGGAAACTTGACTATAAAGGGGAGTAAACTACTTAAGTTTTAAAACTATGAGGAAAGCTAACTTAAAAGGGGGTCTATCTGAGATACAACTCAATATTTCAACTAACCTGACGAGCCAGTTGAAAAAGCACCTCGATCGCTGTAGCGGCAAACGAGATCTGAGGAGTTACCGCCTAGCATTGTGAGACATAGGGGAGCCTCGAGCCGGTGGAACTAGCTCTCGAGCTTTTAGAGTGGCCGAGTCGGAGCCGAGGATCGGCTCAGAACCCATCCAGCAAGAATGAAGGCGAGATAGACAACTTAACATCTGTACTTTTCTCTGAGCTGTGGCAGTCTTGCACTTTGTAATATTATTTAGAGGGGAGAAGGGAGCACAGCACTCTGCATTGATAGGTGAAGGAATCTTTGTCCCTGTCCCACACAACAAATCAAAAATATCTGGGGATATATTTGAGTGTATTTGAAGAGTTGGGATTAACTGGTCCTGGCATGAGGTATTGTGGTTCACAGAAATATTAAGTGTCCTTCCTGAAATAAAAGCAATGGTCTAAATGGAGTCTTACCAAATAATCATAGAGAATGACAAAGGCTTCCCCAATGAACAAATGAAACATGATAATTCAAAAACATGATCAGTCTTAAATGATCAAGAATATGATGCCTCTAAAACTCACCAAGACAAATTGAAATGACCAACTTTGCAGTGGTGCAGTCCCATCCCATGGAGGGCAAGCTCCCCACACCTCCTTAACATATACATGCTAACTCTGCATTTACACAACATTGGGAGTAAGGAACAAAACTCCCCAGAACAGACCACAGCAGTTTCACACAGAGATTCCACAGTGCCTGTCAGTCTAAGACATGAGTGACCCAAGCTGAAAAGTGAATTTGAGTTCAGGCACCTGCAACCCGATCAACTGAGCACTGATCACATGTGGGAAATATAGGAACTTATTGTTTTATTTATTTATTTACTAGCACAAAGCACAGTCCGACTGGGCACAAGGCCCTTTATCATTTGAGGCCCGTGGAAGAACAGCTACAGAAAAAAACACACGTTAATTTTACAAAAGGGTATTGCAAGAAATAACTGTGTCCAGTCTAATAAAGACAACATGAACAACTGGAAGACAAAAAATGGATGTTACACCATACCAATGAGCAGACAGTGCTAACTATTAAGCCAAAAGTGAAATGAAAAAATACCTTGAACATTAACAACAGCTAAGTACATTTACATCTGTTGGTTATGCCTTTCTCTGCATTACAGCATCCAGTTGGTCTTCCTTGCTGCTTTATCACTTTTAATTGCTTAATTTAATTCCCCAAAAATACATCTCCCTAGACTCTTCTGAACAGTGTTGATGTAGCAACTTTTCTGCTATTTCTCACACTGTGCAGTCTACTCTACTTTTTTCTGCACTAACTGGAGATAACATGCTTTTGACCCTTCTACCAGTTTTGCAAGACTTTCTTCATCCTTTCGACACCGGTTTTGTCTACTGGCCACGTTGCAAATCTATGCGTCATCAAAAAGGTGTACATTTTCTTCTATGTATTCAGTAATGTCAGTTACACAGAGAACAAAAAGGGATGGACTTAGTATTGATGCCAGTGATACCCCACTGATAATCATCCTCTCTAATGAAGGGATTCCACTTATTATTAAACTCTGTACCAATTTGCCTTGCTAATGGATTTCCTATGCTATCTTCCCTATAACCCACTCAAAGTCTTGACTAAATTGTTCATTAATGCTCCCTGTGATACACCCACTCAAACAACTTATATAAAATCATTTTTCTACTCTAAATCCCATATTCTGCTGGGTCAGTTGCTGCATATGTTCTAAAATGTTCCAAAACTATTTTCTTCTACTAAAATGAGGTTAGTCTGGCATGTTGATATTTTGTGGCTTTTGTCTTCTACTAGTCTTGTGAAACAGAATCACATCTACCAATTTCCAGTTACAAAAAACCTACCCACCTCCCATAACTTGCTTAAATGCTTTTTTTCTGTATTTATTTTTTTATTTATCTTTATTTTTCTTGCTCTTCAGTCCTTTCACTCTCCTGTCCTAAGTGACCACAGCACTCTGCAGAAGGGGTCCCCTTATCCATTGGGGATCTACCTCATCATGCCCATAACTATAGGTCAGTGACAGAGGTAAGACTTTGATAATGGCGAGGCCATAATCCCTATACGGTAACATTACAGTCCATAGTTCTAATTCTCTCCCCCCTTCCATTATGCAGCCAGACAGCAGTCCGCAGAATCAGGGGCCTACAGTATCCCCACAAACCCAACCTATCTATAGTGCAATTACTGCTTCATAGCCCAGACTGCTGTCCATGTGGTGAGTTGCTTATCTGCCCTTCCTCTATTAGGAGACACTCTTGCACTAGTGCAACTGGCCCAATGATGTGTGTGTCAGTCACAACTGTTCACTTGTATCCTTCCACGGCTCGTTATTCCAGTGCAGGGGCCACTAAATGAGACAAGGCAGCTGAGGTATGGTAAAAGGATTTATTTCTCAGCACCACAGAGCTGACATTTTTTTCTTTAATGATTAAATGGTATTATCAATTTTCCCTTTCGTTCTCTAAGCCTGACCTTCCCATCTATGACTTTTGGGTTACTCTTGACCCCCTCCTCTGTGAAAGGACTGAGATCAACATATTTTCTTCTTACAGCCAGTTTCAACATGTAGTGGGATAAACAGCTGATTATGACGCAGGCAACCCGAGTTTTACAACCGGCACGGGTGCCTGGAGGAGCTGACTGGGAAAGATTGGAGTAAATGGACACTGCCAGATCACCCACCCTAGTGGGAGGGAGGTGGCTTGACTTGCAATATATGGTGACACCTTGCATGATGATGAGATGTTACCCAGTGGTGAGAGAGCCAAACAAAACTGAATATTCTCAGTGTGAAGTACCTGTTCTCTGGGAGAAAACTGGCACATACAGGCATGCTTTCCTCCACAGGACTGCAACATTGGGCTTGGCAGAACTGCTAATGGGGGTGCTTATAATAGGGAGAGGGTAGTCCTCCCCCACCAACAGCTTTACCAACTAGCCTGGAAAACAGGGAGTGGAACAGGACTCCTGGGCATTCAACAAATAGGTCATAGGCTTCTCACCCATCCTGGAACTGCCTGGATCACATGGCTTTGGAACAAATGGTCTGATTGGGTGCCAGTACTGGAGCCATCGATAAATGGTCCTTGGGACAGGGGAAAAAACATCCCTTCTTCCTGACACTGTAACAGACAGAGTAAAATAAACCTGTCTTTAGCTTTATCTTCTCATCAGGCCATTTTTGTGCATATATTTTCATTTCAAGTTTCACTTTTCCCTTTCTTTTATATTTACTTTCTGTTTTAAGGACCTTTAAACAATATTATGCCCTTATTTCACTGAAATGGTTGTTTTTTTTCCCCTCAATTAGGATTTCTGCTTTTCTGACTGTCCCTTCTATTTTCTTCTACCTTAACTGTAATACTTGTCCAGCTTCTTGCTTTTGCTACCTTACATTTATTAAATGCTACATGCCTTTATCAAACCTATGATGCCAGCTCACTTGAAAACCAAAGTGCTTTTTTATTATTATTTCAGTCATGCATCCGTTTCACATAAAGGCTTGTTGTTTAACTGACCCAGTGTTTTTCCAAACTTCCTTTATGCCGCCTTCTGAAAGTTTGTTGGAAGCACAGCTCCATTTTGTCAGACTGCCTTCCAGAAGTCCAAAAACTTCACTTCTAATTAGCCCACCTGTAAAGTTAGGTTGACTGTGTCCCACGTTGCCCAAGTGAGAACATGGTCTCGAGTAACTGCTTACTTCAATGCCTGAGGTCATCTCTTCCTCCTGGTTTGAGAATGCTAAGTCCAAGGCTGTGCCTTCTCAAACTTGTTTCAGAATTAGTTGTCTGAGGCCTGCCTCTTGTAGCACATCAAAAAAGACATGTTTACCACCAAGATGCCCCAACTGTCATCAGCCATACTGAAGTCCATTGTCTAGTAACCAAATAATACATTTCTTTATTTTCTCATGTCTTCATAATTGTGAAGTGTTTGGGCTGCTACTCCAAATTCATGGCTCCAAAACAGAAAATCTGATCAATATTTAAGTGGTATTCAAACGTGTAAATGTATGATAATGTAACAATACAACCTTCACAATCTGAAGCACACAAAAGCAGGAGGTAATGCCTTCTGTATCTCCACACACCTGTTACATGCATAAACCAATTCCAAGTTCACTGCACTTCTGAATAAATAAAATCCTCTTTTTTCTTTTAATGCCATGTAGGTCACACATTACTGATCACCTTTACGAATGGTGATTACTAATGCCTCACACATAAGCCTGGCAGCCCAGCTTCATATGTGATCCACAGTACCTCTACTCCTTCATGCACATTCACTTGTCCTGGGGCTCTACTCCCACCCTTGTCGAGAAGACTATACCTGCTGACCTACTGCTCATCTTTTTTATCCTTCTTGGCCTTCCTATAACTTGCATACCCCTCTACATCGATATCCCGTTCACAGCTCTGTGTATGTGTCAACGTTTTATTAATGTGACAATATCAATACTGTCTTGTAGGCTGGCATTGCTTAACCGTGAACAGCTAATAGCTTTATCTGGTAGTCCTGGGTTTGATTCCTTCAGTCTCCATTTGCCTACTGTGTGACTCAGAGGAAACTAGATACCCAGACAGGACACCCATGCTAATCTTGAAAAGAGGCACTTACGCCTGCAGGATTTGCCTGCTTAACAAACAATATAAAAATACAAATATTCTTCCTTTAACCCTTTTAAATGCAACATTTTCTGCCTGCACTGTTAGCACTAGTTACATTCATCCATACCGGTAATGTTTGCATCTACCTTCCCATAGCTACTTGCTAATTATTTGCTTACACTGTTCTCAGTCACTAATGAAATCTATATTGTAAAATAACTTATAGACTTAAGGAAAAAAAAGACAGGACTTTCTTCCTGCTTTTTAGTACCTTTCTCTTTAACAAATTCAGAAATACCTTCAATAAATACTACAACTGGTACTTCATAGTATGATACATTATGAAATACAAACCTTGACATTTAGTGAATTAAGTATGTCTAAACAGTTCCTGCAATTTCCTTGAATTTTCCTCCAAAAGCCCCACCTGCAGCAGGATACAAGACATGTCCTTAAAGCCCCTTAGACTAATTTATACATATAGTTTTGAAACTAAATCAGGTTGAGTTAGGCACTGAGTAACAATAGAATGCAAAGATCTTTTAATATACATGTAAAATGCATATAAAACCAGCCATGTAGACTACCACTGTATCAGCTTAGTTCACTCACAAAATTCTGGGCACAGCAAATCATTAGAAGAGATGCAATAATTTTTAAACTGCTGTTCAGCAGTACTACAGAAGATGAAATCTGTAGAGATGACAAATTGTAAGGAAAGGCAAAAAATGCCTATCTACTGCCGTGGCTACAGGTCATAACTTAGTTCCCCACGGACTTGCAAAATGGCTTCACTTTGAGTAACAGCTTAACTCAAGCTCTCCCAGTGTGAAAACATAAACTCAACAGAGAATGCCAGTAGACTTTTGTGTTTATGGGTAAATTTCAGTAACTGGCTAGTACAGCTACTGCTTGGATGTCAAGAAAAAAGAAATACAGAGTGTGATGCCCCTGCACTGGCCCAGTAATCAAGGAATCTCAATCCTCACCACTAACACCAGTGAGGGACGTGCACATTAGGAGAATGACAAGTACACACACAGTAAAGTACATTTTCCCTTAAGAGTACACAGGGATCACAGTCAGTCTGGGGTTGGTTTCTCCCTCTCTCTCCAGATCTCCAATAAGACTCCCCACTGGCACAGCTATAGGGTTCAGATCTCAGCAGAGTGGTCAAGCCAAACCTCCAGCACCCTCTCAGTCCCACCAGTGCTTCGTGTCCCTGCCCAAGTAGCTGACACACACACACTTTGAGATTTGATTTATATACAAACACACAGACACTCCTGTGGAAGGCTGGCACAGGTTTACTAGCTAAGCCCCCTTCTGCCCAGATTATAAGGTAGAAATCACTGCCACCAAACCACTCTTATCAGCTACATAGGGCCCTCCCAAAGGGTGACCAATTCTACTGTGCAATGTTACTGTTATCCAAACGGTAAGTGTGTCCAATACGTTAAGGCTACTGGAGTGGCCTATACAGTATCACCAATACATGCAAGTACTCTTAAGAGCTTAAATATCGCTAAACAAAATCAGCCACAAATAAAAGGTTTAAATATATTTAATAATAAATAATAAAAGCACAAGACAATACTCGTTAACACAGTGACAATAGAGTTCAGAACAACATTGCAGGACAGTCTCTCATAAATGCAGAAAACATCTAGACTGATCTTACTATTTTCCTATCTATCTCTATGAGAGATACTATGATCTAAGTCTTACTTACAGAGCCAGGCAAATACAGATGAGAAGTGCTGAAGAGTGGAATGTTTACAGGTAAAATACAATATACAAAATGCCCAGACATTCTCTGAGAGATGGTTCTTAAGTTGCTATCAGCCATTTCTGCTGGGTCATCTCAGATTACATCATTCTTGTCACCTCTGCCTTAGTTTCCAGGCCAACAGAAGCCTAAAAGTTAGCACCTCAGTGTCAAGAATACTTATCTCTTAGAAGCTGACACTTTATCTCTTAGAAGCTTGCCTGGAACTGGAAATCATAAAACTGTTAAATACCTTTACCCTTGAAACCTATAATTATCTGTCTCAAGAGAACAGAAAGGCCTCCTAGCTGCAGACATTCTATCTTCTAGTTGTGGTAAACATACTCGTAAAACTCTTTACTTATTTTCCCAGAGTTTGCAAGTAACTCTGTATGTCCCAACTTCTACTATGAAAACATACATTTGTACAGGCATATAATCCATAAACATTTCTACTCTTTTCCAGCAGGGTGCACTGTGGTTACATTCTTGAAGCTCAGTACAGAAAATACAGTTTTGTAAGACAAGCCTGTGGATCATAGTAATATTTACAAATGACATACGATTACTTACAAAACTAGATAGCTGGGATGGCAGTCTTCATACAGAGCACCTGAAAAAATCAGCTACAAAAAGTGAGGAAGAAACACTGACTGTGGAAAGTTCTGCAGATGTTCAGCAAAATGCAATGCAACCTCCAGACATGACTTCCAGTAACTTAAAGGAAGACATAAGACAACTGCCCACAGACCAGGTTAAAATAAATGAAACACTGATGGAGTAAAATCAACACAAATTATAAAAGTCAGGAAAAAATGGAAGCAGCTTTAAGCAGATATTCAGATGAAGTGATAAAGCTGCAAAAATCAGAGGCTGAAATGAAGAAAAGCCTGGCTGAATATGAGACTGCTCAGGAAGAGATGTTTCAAAAAATAATAAAATTAGAGGACAGAGCACATAGGTAAACATCTAACCTTTTCAGCTATACCAGTGAAGCTAAAAGGAGCAGACTGCATTAATTTTCTGAATGCACACATAAAGCAATTGGACTGGTATACCACAGCAGGAGTTGCTACTGTAAAGGTACATCGTGTGTATGGTCCAAACCTGGCTATGAGAAAGCAACCTAGACCTTTAAAAGTAAAGATGCAATCCTACCAGAAGAAGGAGATGCTTCTGACAAAACTGTGGCAGAAGGACAATATATTAAAAGTGGGAGACGGCACAGTGTTTGTGGAGAATGATTACTCATTGTACACCAGGCAGAAAAGGAATAAATTCATTCCACTATTCAGGGAATGTTGAGACACAGTTGTGAGATTCAAACTGCTGCACCCAGCTGTCTTCAAAATATTCTTCCCTGGAGGAACAAAATCATTTTTGATGAACTACATGCTAGGGAGGAAATGCAAAAGTTTATCCAACAAAAAAAGTGAGCTGTGAAACAGAAACAGATTCTGCTTCTTATTCTTCTGGTAATAAAGACCAGAGAGAGACTGTACCTGTGAAACCTTTTCCACTGTTTCAACTGAAAATGTTGGAGAGAAGGAATGGAGCACAAGAATTAACTAGAAGAATTGAGAGTACATTGGAAATGAATCATTTTTTCTTAATACTATTTTTGTGGCATATGGTTTTCTTTGCATGCTATAAAGTAAAGTTATGTCAGTTATTTTTACGTGTAATGGGGTCTGTAAATAGATGCTGCTGTTCTTTTTTCCTTTCTTTCTCCCTTCTCTTTTTCTTCTTGTTTAGTTTTAAGAAATGTAGGCCATGCAATGTAAAAAAAAACCTGGTTAAAAGAGCATGACAAAAGAAAACTAATGCATTTTGTCTCATTCTTGCATGAGGCAATATCTGGATTAGGACTTTAGATTGATTTAGTAACAAGTTTTAAGAGAAAGTAAATAAATGAAAAAAATACTGAATATTACAAGGCTTTTTTCTAGCAAATGCATTTATGCTTAGTAGCAACTCTGTATCTGGCCCTTATGTCTCCATGGAAACAATCTGATAAAGTTAAGTTGGTTACAGTCTGGTGGAGAGTGATTGGCTGTGAATAAAAAAATAAAAGAGAAACTGGCTAGGAGATAATATTCTCTGAAAGCATACAGGGATTTTCCCAGCTGTGAGAGCCACAAATATAAGACAAAACTCAGCACTTGGTAGAAACACAGAATGCACCATGTGTCTTAGCACAGTGAATACACTCAAACATCTACATTTATGGTAAGTGTACACAACTGTACTATGTTCTTCCTGTTTCACTGTTGCAGTCATTATAATTGGGTTGAATCCCAAAGCTAAGGTTGGGAGGCTGGAGCTAAATAGCATTAGGGGTGGCTATTAGGCCCTGCAGAATTGCAGTGGCAAAGCCTGCCCTGGATTTAGAGTAGAGTGGTAAGTGATAGTGCTTTGTGAAGGTGTGCACTGAACTCCAAGTAGCCGCCTCTAAAATGTCTTTGGTTGGTACTCCCCTGAGGAAGGCTGCTGAAGTGGCTGCTGCTCTGGTTGAATGTGGCCTAATGCCCTTAGGTACTGGCTTGCCATGTTGTGAATAGCAGAAACGAATGCAGTGGCCTATCCACTTTGAAATAGTCTGCTTTGAGATAGCCTTTCCTTGTGATCCTGCAGCATATGCCACTAGTAATTGCTCTGTCTTTCTGAAAGCTTTGGTTCTGTTCAAATAGAAGCGTAGCTGTCTGTGTATGTCCAAAGAATGCAGAATTCTCTCCCCCTTATTCTGTGGGTTTGGATAGAAGGTAGGCAGATGAATAGTTTGGTTAAGGGCCACAGTGGACACCACCTTAGGCATAAATGTCGGGTTTGTCCTCAGAGAAACCCTGTCTGGATAAAAAATGATAAAAGGTTCCACAGACATGAGTGCCTGTAGCTCTGAGACTCGTCTTGCAGAAGTTATTGCTAAGAGCAAAGCTGTTTTCCAAGATAAAAACTTTATATCAGCTGTAGCAGCTGGCTCAAAAGGAGGCAGGGTGAGTTTTTCCAAGACATAATTCAGGTCCCAAGCAGGTACTGGTGATCTCCTTGGAGGACTTAAAATTTTGGCCCCTCTGAGGTACTGCCTTAATAAAGGATGAGAAAAGATTGGTGGCTCTGTATTGTAATGAGCTGAAATGGCAGAGGCATGAATTTTTATAGATGAAAAGGATAGGCCTTTGTTCAGCATCTCAGTGAAGTATTGTAAAATCTAAGGAATATTTGGTATAGCTGTGTCAATGCCTTGTGCACAGAATCTCTTCCATTTTCCAGCATAGGACTTTCTAGTACTAGGCCTCCTGGCCTCCAAAATAACATCCATCACCGCTTTAGTGAGAGGTGTGTTTTGTATGACTACATTATCCGCCACGCTGCCAGATTTAAGGTCTTGAGTTGGCTGTGCAGGATTTCATTGTTTTGCTGGAACAGTAGATGAGGCACTTGAGGTAAGGTCCAGGCTGGGCATTGAGACAAGCTCCTTAGGATTGGATACCAGTACTGGCGTGGCCAGTTTGGGGCAATCAGTATCATTTTTGGCTTCTCCTGCCTGACCTTTAGGAGTACCTTGGGGAGGAGAGTAGAGGAGGAAAGGCATATACTGTTAAGTTCTTCCAGCTGAAAGATAGGACATCCACTTTCCATGCTTGTCTGTGATAAGTCCTTGTGCAGAATCTCTTTAGTTGGCAGTTGTGAGGTGAGGCAAATAAATCTATGTCCGGGCATCCCCATTTCCTTGTTACCATGCTGAAGACTTGTGGATCCAATTTCCACTCATGGGGATCCATGAGGTTTCTGCTTCATTCGTCTGTCAGAGTATTTGTCTTTCCTGGCAGGAATTGTGCCTGCAGATGTACTTGGTAAGCCAATGCTGTGTCCCACAAAGTTATGGCTAGGCTGCAAAGGGGGTAAGAATGAGTGCCTCCCTGCTTGTTTATATACCACATGACCGTGGTGTTGTCTGTTTTTATCAGTAGTTGTCCCGGATGAAGTAGGTTCTTGAAGGCTGTCAGGGCATTTTGAACAGCTAGCATCTCTTTTTGATTGATATGTAGATGCATTTGGTTTGCGGACCATGTGCCCTGAATACATTTTCCTGCCATGTGGGCTTCCCAGGCATAATCCGATGCATCCATTGTTAATGTCTGCGTGGCTGGGGGTAGAGTGAATGGCTGTCCCTTGTTCTGGTGACAGGCCTTCGCCCACCATCAAAACTCCTGTTGCAGGCAGGGAATGAGAGTAACTATTGTTTCCAGGCTGTGGCAATGTTGAGTTCAAACACTTTTTAGGTACCATTGAAGTTTCCTCATATGCAGTCTTGCATATGGAATTAGTAGAATGCAGGATGCCATGAAGCCCAAAGCCTGCAGAATTTTTCTTGCAGATAACTGGGCCTTTGTTGCCAACATTTTGAAATAGGTAGTCAGTTGCCTTTGTTTGTCTGGCGTGAGATAAGCCATCTGGGCAGTTGTATTTAAGCTTGCACCCAGGAATTTTATCTCTTGAGAGGGTACTAGTTTTGATTTCTGCTCGTTGGCTGTGTACCCTAGGCATAGTAGTCATCTCTTTACAAACGCCAGATGCTGTAGTAGAATGTCCTTGTTCTCTGCTTGAATGAGGCAGTTGTCCAAGTAAGGATATATTTGTATTCCTCTTTGTCTGCAGAATGCAATTATTGGTGCCAGGCACTTTGTGAAGACCCTGGGCGAAGTAGATAAGCCAAAGGGCAGTGCAGAGAATTGGTAGTGCATTGAGCCAGCTTTGAATCTGAGGTATCTTCTGCATGTTTGTCTGATTGGGACATGCAGGTATGCCTCTTTTAGATCTAAAGTCACAAGCCAAGCCTTCTTGCCCAACATGGGCAGAAGCTGCTGTAGAGTCAACATTTTGAATTTTGGAATATCCAGATATGTGTTTAGAATAGATAGGTCCAGTACTGGTCTCCAGGCTTTGTCCTTTCTGGGTACCAAGAACAGTCTTGAATAAAATCCTTGTCCCTGCTCTTGCTCTGGTACTTGTTGAATGGCCCTCATGTCCATGAGGGATGAGACTTGTTTTTGTGCCTCTGCCCATTGATGTTTTGGCAGGTCTGGCCAACCGTTTGCCCTTGGCAGTGTATGGAAGTGAAACTTGTAGCCTTGTGACACTATGTTTAAGACCCATTTGTCCTGGGTTATTATGTGCCAATTT
This sequence comes from Protopterus annectens, assembly GCF_019279795.1. Taxonomy (NCBI): domain Eukaryota; kingdom Metazoa; phylum Chordata; order Ceratodontiformes; family Protopteridae; genus Protopterus; species Protopterus annectens. The sequence continues at coordinate 277,017,338 of NC_056735.1, read as the reverse complement.
TGAGAAAGAAGTGATAGTTTTCCCCCTAAAAGTGCTGCCAGAAGGTAAGTGCTTGGCACAGGCAGGGGGAAGTCATTGGGACTGTTTCTTATATGACTGTGATTTGTCTTCTCCAGTTTTGGAGGTAGAAGCAGCCCATTGTTAAGACCTGTAAGAACCTTGGGGCTGGGATCTGCCTCTAGGGCGTCTGTATCTGCCCCTTTGTGGCCTGTCTGACACTGGAAAGGACCAATTCTTTGTAGCCCAGTGTCTGCTAAATCTTGGTGGCTGTACCTGTAAGAAATCCTTGACTGTTTGCATAGATTTAGCTTTGTCCTCCATTTTCTTTAACACCTCTTCTGCTTTAACACCAAACAAAACATCATGTTGTAACGGAGCATCTAATAATTTTGCTTTAACATGATCAGGTAGATTTTGTTCCTTTAACCAAGCATGCCTCCTAATGACAAAATCCGTAACTGCGGCTCTGCAAGAGGCCTCCAGAGAATCAAAACCACATTGCAAAGTATGCTTTCCAACTTGTTCAGCTGCATGCAATAATTCCTGCATTTCTTTGTTTTCTGCACATTCAGAATTTATCAACATTTTTTGTTTAAGCAGTGACATAATATATTGCTGATATTTGAGAATATGAAACTGACAATTTAAAGCCCTTAGACCCAGGGTAGCAGAAGTGTAAATCTTTTTTCCCCATCTGTCCAGTGCCCTAGAATCCTTGTCAGAGGGAGTAGGGTTTTTTGCAGTGGAAGCCTTGACCCCTTTGGGACCCTGAGAGATAGTTTCTGGGTCAGCAGCAGGGTTTTTGTAAAGTAATTTATGAGAGTCAGGGACCCTGTAGTACCTGTCCGGCTTAACAGGAGCTGGAGGGAAGGAGTCAGGGGTCAGACTGGACTCTGAAAATACATCATCTACAATGTCTAACACAGGTGGAATAGCTAGGGGCCTGTGTTGTGGTAGTAAAAGGAAGTCTCTGAGCCTTCTCTTAGATTCTGAATAATCTTGGCTCTCCCAGTGGAAATGCTCCCTCATGGTATGTAAAGTTTCCCCAAAAGAATAATCCTCAGGAGGAGAGGCTGAAGGGATTGATTCTTCAGCATCAGAATCCTCATAGGGAGGAAGAGAGAATTCCTGATCAGAAGAGGAATCAGATGAAATGGAAACCTGATCTGAATATTCATATTCTGTCTCTTGCCTAGGCCTCTTATCAGGAGGGGGATGGGAACCCCTGATTAAAGTAATTAGGTCTTCGGCCATTTTGAGCATCTGTTTTTTAGGCATGGAGGCCTGTCCATGAGGCTGTTGTACTTGTTTCTTTGTCTTTAAAGGTGCTTTCGTCTTTGCCTTTGAAGCTGAAGTCGTTTTAACATATAATTGAGTAGGTCTGAAAACACCCTCAGAAGCCGATGCCTGCTCAGCGGCTCCAGACCCATCAGAGGGAATAGTTTCCGAAGGTCCAATACCTTGAGCTTCCAGCGGCCTGGTCAACTCCACGTGGGTGTCGGTAGCGGCCTGCGAGTCTAAAGTAGCAGTCGTCAGGGGCTGTGAAGGCACCTCACTGAGAACCGGCGAACCGGTGACTGGCTTAGAAGAAGCCTCGTCGTCGGTTTTGGACCTCGGATGCCTGGCCTTTTCCTTGCGTTTCTTGTGAATTCCGGTAGTCGGATGGCTATCTGACGACATTGTATAGTTAAATCTTCTGCCAAAATAGTGAAATGTAACGTCGTACCAACGCTTAATAGTGCGTTGGTTAAATCTAGCACAAAACCGACAACTAGCAACGTCGTGGTCAGGGCCTAGGCAAGGAATACAGTAAGAATGAAAGTCCTTATGAGGTATTTGCTTCCCACAAGAAATACAGTTATTAACTTTTTCTGATATCAGTCTGGAGCAAGAAAAATGTTTCCCCAACTTGGTACTTAGCTTTTAGTGAAGACTTCGGATCTGAAATTCGAACACGAAAATCTCAGAAGTCGGCCGACCGGCACTTGCGAACTGCTTTTGCTTCGGGCACTGCGAGGCAAGAAAGACTGAAGAAAATGGCGTCGGCTGCATCTTTTATACCTCTGGCACACTGACGTCAGGGAAGAGGCGACAGCAACCGACGCCGGACCTAGACTTTGGAATTCAGGCCGACTGAGGATAGCCTGCCAGCAGGATAACCCAACTGTAATGACTGCAACAGTGAAACACAAAGAACATCCCCGGTTACATTACTAACGAAATGCAAGCATTACTCTTTGTCATGATATCTCAACCAAAGGATATCTACAGTTGCAATCAATTGTACAGTGACTGTAACGCAGAAACAAGCTGGCATAAACCCTGGTTAAATTACTAATTTAATACAAAGCATTAATCTTTGTCACGATACCTCAACTAAAGGATATCTACAGTTATCATCATTTGTACAATGACTGCAACACAGAAACAAGCTGGCATAAACCCTGCTTAAATTACTAATGAAATGGAAGCATTACTCTTTGTCACGATACCTCAACCAAAGGATATCTACAGTTACAATCATTTGTACAATGGCTGCAACACAGAAACAAGCTGGCATAGCACGTAATTAGCCAGACAAACTTTTACTATGTTTCCAGTAAAATGCCTCAAAACATGTAATTTCTTCCTCTTTCTTGTGACTTGCACAATAAAATACAGCACAGTCTACTGCTGAAAGTGACTCCCCGTCATTGATCAGAAAGTACATATGGAAAAGGTTAGAAACTGCATCAACACTGCTGATGTTTGCAGTCTAGTTTTGACTGTATGACTGATAACACACTAAAGCTAAGCCTCATTCTCCTACCAGATATGACGTCAAACAGCTTCTAATCACACCGCTTCATGCTGCAGATTGAACAAATCTATCTCGTCTTAAGGGCAACTGTAAAAAGCACAGCTTTGAAAAAGCACTGTTACACAATCAGAAATTATATTTCTTTGAGCAACTTCAGGGAAAGCATTTCTGTGGGCTGTATGACAGCTTCCATTATTTCTATAAGCCCTACAAACTAGCAGCTTGCAGGTGAGTCACAAAAAATCATTAGTCATCACAGAGCATTGACAAAACAGCATTTGGAAAGTCTAAATTTAAATACTGAAACATGTCAAGCAATTCAAAATGAACAAAAAAAACCTTCTCTGGCTGGCACCATTATGTTTTGGAAGGTTAGAGACAGCTTTCTGTTCTCAAGCTGAAGGTTATTTGTTCTTAAGAGACCACTGGTACATTACATGGAACAGATGAGGACTGAAGAAAACAATGTATTTTCTGTCTTTCTTCTGTATGATCCTTAAATGTGATTACGAGACAAATTAGCTTTTACAAAATAGACATACTCACTTAAAGGGTTTGATGTTAACTGCCCAGCACACTTTACTTTGTTTTATATGCAAAGTCCAAGAAAAGAAATGCTTGCTCATACCATGTTTTTAATGTGCTCTCATAAAACATGCAGGATGTGACAATTAATGAAAATGTAAGTGAAAACAAGATGCCAGTCCTTATTTCTGTTGTGCAGCAGATTTATTTTTTCTTGCACTGCGCAATACACAATCAGTAAAGTTTAGAATGACATCAGTTTTAGTTATGTTTTCAAGCAGCAAAGGTACATTATTAATTTCTGTTTTGAAAGGGTCTAATTATTAATTTCTGTTTTGAAAGGGTTTATATATGTATGTCCATGTACTGAAACATCACAGCACTGAACAAGTGATCCAGCACAAATGCTCAATCATCAGCTAATCAAATAAAAAAGTTAAACAACTCTCTCCTGCTAAATGTATAAATCAACTCCAAGATTGCACTACAGTGGAGAAAAGAGGAAGCTCCCCAATGCACAAGGTACCACAATCTTGCACCTGACGTAAAGCTGGTATGTGCAATCAGCTGATTTTTCAATCAGGCATATACTTTTTCTGTTCAATAAAATTAATGTGTGTGTGTGTGTGTGTGTGTGTGTGTGTGTGTGTGTGTGTGTGTGTGTGTGTGTGTGTGTGTGTGAGAGCATCTATCATAAATACAGAGGCAAAGGCTGAATGTGTAGCAAAAATATACAGGCACACACACACAAACACACTTACTGGATAAATTCAAGGTCACCAGTGCCACACAAAAAAGGACATGGTAAGTCAGAATTTCATACACACATACTATGCACTACACTTAAGTGCACATTTACAAATCTATGCACATTCACCTCCACAGCAAGCACAGACACACACTACATCACACAAAACCATTCAAACATATTGCATGCTCTTGCCAGCACATGCAAACACTAGATTCTTGCTCTTGGTATCGGCTGGTGTACATGATTCTTAGCTGTCACATTACTTCCTTTAGAAACAAACAGTATACATTTGAAAGACTAATCACAAATATTACACTGCATTTATTTACTTTGTTGAGTCTGAGAAGGGCACACTGATTTGCACTGCCATTCTCATGTTTGACAAGACGATGTACAGCACACAAGAGGCCGACATGCATGCCTATTACATTCGTGGTAATCGAAGAGCATTCTGAGGTTACACCATTCTGAACCTGATGGAACCATGCATGCTGAAGGCAGTGAAATCTAAAACTGGACGAACATGCTCCACTGACCAGCACGCTTTTGACACAAGAAGCCCACCTATCGCCAATATCTTTTCTTAGTTACTGAAATGGATCTATGGCTCCATTCTGGTCCATTGCTTAACATAAAGAAATCAGATGCTTTCGTTCCTGACTGACTAGATGGTACTCCCCATAATGACAAGGAAAGCACCTTCAAATCCACAACATGTGCAAAGGACATCACATGTCCATATCCAAACAGGTGTGATTATTCCCCAGGATGTGGAAAACCGAGACTAGTGCCGTCATCTCCAAAACAGGTAAAAATATACAGCTAGAATCGCTGTAAAGCTTATGGAATGAGTGATGTGACCATGAAGAACACAGACAGGTGTCAAAAGAACACAGGCACCTGCAGTTTCTTGGATTTTGTAAAGATGATGCTAAGAATACCACTTCAATAACACTGGTGCTTGGTGAGACAGAGGAGCAGAAACAGGCTTCCTCTGCATTTAAATGTCTTGCTACACTGCTGATGTCCTTCAATACTTGTCTGTGTGCATTTTTCCTGAATGGGGCGTGCCTTTAACTGGAAATGTAACAGTAGCAGTAGTTATACCAGAGGCGGGTAAAGATCATGCACACTTTCACATGCTGCACCCTTGCTTACTATAAGCGGGTAGGACAACGCTGTGCATTCCTTTGAGACATATTTTATCTCCTAACCCTTACACATAACCACCTATGTTGAAGTTTTGTAAACAAAATATGTTACTGCCATACCCTAAAATAGCCTCTCCAAAAGCAGAAAATGACTATTAGCCTACTGCAAAAACATGTCTTCTAGCTAAATGTTAAGAAAAGCTGATATATGAACAAATTCTGGAAAATATAAAAATGATATTCTGACAAAAAGCAATAAAACATAAAATAAATACAACCAAAAGCTTAGAAAATTAATGGGTTTTATGTTAATCAAACACCATAAATAGAATTAAAAACACATTAATCCAGTTGGAAACACTGCCAACTCCAAAATAAAAAAAAATAAAACATTCAGTCAAGTGCTTTCTTTCATTTTTATTTAATCAAATAATTTATTTAATCAAGACTTCTTCACAAGTGAATTCAACACAGATCCAAACACCATTTATAAATAGTAAAACCCTCCCACAACAAAAATATCCACCACCACCAAATGTACTGAAATAGGGAGAATAGTGTTATTACTGGTGCCATCTTTTTACACCTCAGATACGCCTTCAAGACAGTTTATTACCAATTGCTGCTGGAAAAAATTCTAAAGGAAGACTTCTCCAATAATGTAATAATGTGGTTCAGTAGTTTTCTCAATTGTAGGTCTTTTGATGTGGATGCAAACAACTCTTTCTAAAAATCAGGTATTATTTCCAACGGTGTACCAGAAGGTTCAAGATTAGGCTATTTTTCTCTTTGTTCATTAGCACACTACCATATGATGTCCCCAAAATAAATTTAACTCTATACACTGATGACAGTGTCCTAACTACAGCACACAAAGCTACAAATGAACTTTCAAGGAATGTACACACAAACCTTGCACATATTTGGAAATTGTTTACCAAAAATAAACTCACTCTAAAAACTAAATAAATCATCTATTATGCTCTTTGAGTCCCTCAGAGGTTGAAATATGTACTCATTTCCATCATTACAGGTCTATTAAAAAATACTTTACAACACATAACAGAAATTCTTGGGGATAACAGTGGATCAGCAATTGTCATTTCACACACACATGCATACGCACACGCATGCACTTGATCAACAAGGTTATGGCTCATCTGAAAGTATCACATAGAATCTCTCACCTGCTAATCAAAAAGTCATGCAATGCCATACCCAGAACTGAATATGCCCTTGCCTCTTATATCTCTTTTTAATCACAACACAATACCAGCTTGCTACAAATCACAGAAAATAAAAGTCTAAGATTAACCCATGCAGCACAAAGATAGGAACATATCTTCGATAAAACAAAATGGCTCCCTGCTGAAGCCAGACCTTCTTTTCTATTAAGCTCACTTAACATTCAAGCTGCTAAATGACAGTCACTGCTACCACTGTAAATATTTCTGTTCATTAGAGATACATGTTACAATCTAAGAAGTTAAGGCACTTTACAGACACAAAGGCATTAATAAGAAGTTATGTACCTACCATAACTTTCCATGTTAGTTGTCTTCATCTCGTCTTCTTTCTTGCTGTTTGGGATTGGCTCCAATCCCAAACAGCCAGAATGAAGGCGAGATAGACAACTTAACATTATACCTTATCTTTTTCAGAAAAATCCATTTACAAACTTCTCCCTGCTTTAAAGAATAAACTACCATTGGAAAATGAATCAGCCACAGAGCTCCCTCTGTTACTAAGCCAACTAAAACACATCTCATGGAACAGAATAAATGCAAATGTTTCAATGATGCAGGTAAACCATATGGCTGGATGCATATAGTAACACTCCAGCCTATGTTAGTGGAATTTCATAATGCTTGGATATTGACATTTTTATGACTTTATCTGGGCTGCTATTTGAATACAATGATAACGTCGATACAATTTAACCATTGTACACAGTTGATATAAAAAGTGTACACACCCGTTAAAACGTCAGTTTTTGCGATATAAAAAAATGAGCCCACAATAAATCATTTCAAAACTTTTCCCACCATTAATGTGACCTATAGCCTGTACAATTCAACTGAAAAACAGCCATTACATCAAGAAAAGATCTCAGTGGACATTAAGCACTGGGATAGATAGTGCTCCTTTCCTACCTCCTCCCCACCTCACTGTCCATCCGTGCCAAGCAACTTCAAAACCCTCAGCTTACAGCTAATCAACCATTGCCACTGAATGTATCCATAAGTCTTAATACCCTCTCTGTAAAGCACAATTTCTTTAAGCCTACTTCCAACCATCCTCCTTTCAGATGCCACCCATGTCCTTCTTTCTTTATCTATCCGTCATTTTCAGACAACACTGTCACCTGCCTGCTGACAATGGACAGTGTCCATTTCTCATCTCCCTGTCTCTTCGGCGTGCATAAGCCTTTAGAATCTCTATCTGTATCCCAGCTTCCCCATTCCTCACCATTTTGCCAATTCTGCACCACACACAAGTTCCAAACTTTAATGCAATTTCTATTAATTTGTTAAGAATAATCCTTCTAGGTACATGTGCCTTTTAAAGTAATAATATGGGAGCAGTTTGGCTAAGTCTGGATTAGCTACAACAACAAAATCTGATCCTTTTATAGTAATCTCGAAATGTAAACCTGCTCATACCAGCCTCAGACTTAACACTGTTAATATGACAACTATCATTGTCTTTTAATATTGGATATAACATTTATTGCAGGTAAGCTTTATTATTTGCATTGTTTTTGTTTTGTTTTTACCTTTATGCTTTGCTCACTTTGCCTTTGTAGTAATGCCTTCTCATAAAATTTCTTTGCAATTTCCTTGATGACTTTTTTTTTTGTTGTTGTTGGGGGGGGGGGGCTTGATCCATACAGTGACTCAAAGGGGTCCTTTTGGAACAGTCCATTGTCCCAGTTAACAAACATTAGATAGATAAATAGATCGACGGATCAGTTAGATGCATTTATACATAAAATAAAATAAAATAAACATGACTTGCTCAGGTTCATGCAGTATGCATTTAGAAACAACGGAATCATTTTCCTACCCAGGTGATAAGGTGCAATTCTTTTTTAAACAGTATCCTGCTTCTTTCACACAACTACAGTTATCCTACTTCTATTCTACCTGCTCTTGAATTCTACTACTGTTTTTGATTCCATAAGTTCTTCAACAAGACCATCTTGGACATACACAACCCTCTATATCAAAAATACTTTCTAACATCAGTGTTGAGATATCTTCCATGTATAATCCACCTATGACTCCTTATTCTGAATATTTCCTCCTCTGAAAGATGCTGATCTCCTATACTATGTCAATTGTCCTGAAGTACAGAAAGATTCTGGTTCAATCATGTTCCTTCCATTCTCTCTCTCTTTTCTTTCAGTTTGTATGCACTAAGTTTAATTACTTTTTCGTTTTAAGTCTTCTAGTGTAGACCCTGTAAAACGTTACATCACCCACTCTGCAGAAATGGTTATTGAAAACTGCATGCAGTACTCCTGGTGTGGTCTCACTAAATGTCTGCACAGAAGTAGAATATCTAGTTTTTTTTTTTTACTTGCTGACATATCTTCTAAAACAGCTTTCTTGACTGCTCATGCATATGTTATTTGAAGCAACACTAATTAGGTCTCTCTCTATTCTAATTGTTACTAGTAGCTCACCTCAAATACACAGTGCCCTAGCTTCCTGTTTATTATCTAGCATCTTTGTTTTATATTTCTCTGCATTAAAACGAAGCTAACAATTGTCGTAGGTTAACACACATCTACATCACACAAGTGTGAGGTTGCAGTAATGAACACCTCAAATTTATAGAAAGGGTCGCAGGACTACAAATTCTGTCTGTTATGAAACCTCAACATATGGCTATCAAGGAGAAAGTAAGCTTTCCAGAGTGCACCATATATACTGCTATGCATGTTTCTAGCATGTTAACAGAGTTTACTTACACAATCCTGTATTGGTTTGTGGTTGTGCAGCTGGGTGGCAAGAGAAGTTTTATTAGATTTTATATTTCATTTCTTACCACTGTTTTTCACTGTTTGTAGGAAGGAAGGAAGGAAACGATACCTTGTAGACAACAAGATTTACTTTGATTTACATTTTGCTTTTTACCTTTGATTTTACTGTTTGTTGTTAGAAAGGGTTAGTGTTTAGACAGGCAAACTCTAGCCATCCTAAGGGCCTAGCCAGCTATGAAGTCATACAGACTACCGAGAGGACAAACTAGAGCTTATCTAAATCCAGTCTTGGTTTGTGATTTACTGATCTTTACTGTTAAAAAGAGGTGTGACTGTGAGTGATATAAAGGAATTCCAGCTTTTGTTTGACTTTCAGAACTTGTACAACACTCAGAGAAACAAATTTACTGTACTTAATTTAGTATTTATTTGTATATTGTTTGCATGATTTTTCTCACAGAAGTTGATTTAAGTTCTCTTTGAATTCTGTGGTAACTGATTTTGATTATTATTTTCTTCTAGATTTTTTTATTCATTTGCAACTAAATATGGATTCCTTAAATGACTGCCATTAAGAATTTGCTAAAGCACAAATGTCTTGTACAGTGTAACAAATACCATGTATATTAATGGGTAACACCTGAGAACACTGGTAATCTGTGTTCCTCATGTCAAAACTTGAACGATTTGCTTTCTGTTATTAGTAGTAAATGTAGACTTACTGATGATTGCATGTATGCAAATGGCACGACCTGGAGAAAGTACAGTCTCATAAAATCTTACCATAACACAAGATGTTCTTCTCTTCCCTCTTAATGTTAAGGAATTCCCACCCAGCGCAGCCCGACGTTTGGCCAGTGCACCAAAGCCTAATGATCTTATATGCACCATACGTCACACATACGCTCCCCACACAGAATGTAGGGAACATAGTTACCAAGAACGGAATCGCCCCAGAAACGAACAGTCTCCATAGGACAAAGGAATGCATGTAGATCCAAAAGGAAAAAATGCTGAAGAAAAAGGGGAACCCTCAGCCAGAAGGGAATTCAAAACAAAAACCAGAACAAACAAGAGAGGGTTGGAGGAAGGGAGTGAATACTGCAACAGTGAAGAGAAGGACAAGTACTGTTATGGTAAGATGTTACACAGCTGTACTATGTCTTTCAGTGTCACTGTTGTAGTATTCTTAATGTTAGGGAGAGTAAAAGCAGCTCAAGAAACAGAATGGGTGCCGGAAGGCTGAGAAGAGCCTTGAACAATCACATACAAAATAGTTCTAGCAAAACCTGCTCTGTGCTTTGAAACTATATCCAACTTATAATGGTTAGTAAAGGCATTGAAGACCAAATAGCAGCTTCAAAGATGGAATTGGTGTCCATCCCATTGAAAGAAGCACTAGAAGAGGGAACAGCCCTAGTGGAATGAGCTCTAACAGAAGTAGACAAAGATTTGCTATGAAAAGAATAACACACATAAATGGCCTTAGATATCCAGGAGATGGTGTACTTAGAAACAGCAAAACCCAATGTCTTAGGATAAAAGAAAACAAAAAGCTGGTGAGACTTACGAATATCCTTAGTTTTATCCAAATAATACCTGAGCTGTCTCTGCAAATCTAAGGTATATAAGACCGTCTCACTATCAGACTGAGGAGAAGGGGAAAAAGGAATGGAGTTGTAGCAAATAATTCAAAGACAACTCATTTACTACCTTGGGCATAAACGAAGGATTAGTACAAAGGGACACAATGTCCATGTTGGAAATTGAAAAAAGGAGGAAGGGCCATAAGGGCCAGGAGCTCAGAAACCCTCCGAGCAGAAGTAAGAGCCAGCAACAAAACAGCCTTCTAGGTACAATACTGTACGGAAGCAGAATTTACAGACTCAAAAGGAGCCTGAGTCAATTTTTCCACAACAAAATTAAGGTCCTGTGAAGGTGGAATACATTTCCTTGGAGGCCTAAGATGCAAGACGCCTTAAGAAGCTGTTTGACCTCAAAATGAAAAGCCAAGGGAGGATTCAAGGGCAGACAAGCAGAAATGGCTGACAAATGGGCTACGAAGAAAAATAAGCCAAGCCAGACTGAAGCAACTCACACAAATAAGAGAGGACCAAGGGGACCCCACTGAAAAAGGTTCCTTGTTAACATCACGGCACCAAGCAGAACATCTTTTCTATTTGGACATACAAGATTTTCTGGTTGAGGGTTTCCTTGCCTCCTGTAAAACATTGAGCATATCCTCAGAAACCAGGTGCCTGAAGGGGATCAACACCCTATCACCTACAGTGTCAGTTGAAGAGTGGACAAGTGAGGATGGATGACAGACCCCATGTCCTGTGCGAGGAGGTCCAAATGGTGATGTAGCTTGTGCTGACTGCCTCTGGCCAAATGCATTTAGAGGGGGAACCAGTGCTGTCTTGGCCAAACGGAGGCACTAGCAAGATTTTTGGGGAGTCCAGCTGAATCTTCTGTAGAAGTCTTGCAAGCAGAGAATGAGGAATTAAAGCATAAAGAAACATTCCCTTCCAAGGAAAAGGAAGGGGCATCCATCTTCCACACCAGATGGTGTGGCACTCTGGGACAGAAAAGGAAGGGATGTCCTTCTTCCACACCAGATGGTACGGCACTCTAGAATAGAAAAGGAAGGGGAGTCCTTCCTCCACACCAGATGGTATGGCCCTCGGGAACAGAAAAAGGAAGGGGCGTCCATCTTCCACACCAGATGGTATGGCACTCAGGGACAGAAAAGGAAGGGGTGTCCTTCTTCCACACCAGATGGTATGGCACTCTGGAACAGAAAAGGAAGGGGCATCCTTCTTCCACATCAGATGGTATGGCACTCGGGAAAAGAAAAGGAAGGGGCGTCCTTCTTCCACACCAGATGGTACGGCACTCTGGGACAGAAAATAGGGAGCTGCCTACTCAAAAGGGAGGCAAAAAGCTACACCTGAACAATACCCCACTGATAGGAAATGTCCAGAAACATATCTCTGTGAAGTAGTTATTCATGAGCATGTGTTCCTGACCTACTCAGTCTGCCATTAGATTGCACTCTGAAGGATTGTATACTATCTGAAGAGTTAACTGATAACTGAAAGACACCTCCCAAGCTTGAAGAGCCATCCTGCAGAGGAGGTAAGATTTTGTGCCTCCCTGCTTGCTGATATACCACCTCACTGCAGTATTGTCTGTGTACACACCTTCAAGGGGCCTGGAGAGAACACGGGATGAAAAGCTTGAAGGGCCAGAATCAGAGCACACATCTCTTTGATGTTGATATGGTCTGACTTCTGATGGGGGGAACAGAGACCCTGAACTTTCAGGTGACCAAATGAATCTCCCCACCCCATGTCAAAGGCATTGGGGAACAGTTCTTGAGAAGGGACTGGAGGCTGAAAGGGTAGGCCTGGGGTGAGAGCAAACTGTTGAATCCAGAACTTGAATTCCTTCTTTAGACAAGGAAGAACAGGTGCACTGAAAACCAGAGAGTGGCAATGCTGCAGCCAAAGTGACTTGAGGAGCCACTGAAACTTCCACATATGCAGTCTGGCAAGAGGAAGCATTGGAATAGAAGAGGACATAAATCCCAGGGCTTGAAGAAACTCACTGGCTGACACTGCAGTCACAGGAAGAGGAAAAGGAAAGAAGACAGTCAGTGACAAAACTTTTGGAGGTGAAAGACAGGCCAGTACTGGCACTGTCTGAAACCTGCATCCCAGAAACACATGATCCTCAGAGGGAGTCAGGGCAGACTTTTGGAAGTTAATAGTGAACCCCAGACTTTGAAGAAGAGAGATGGTGAAAGAAAAAAAAACAACCCCAGTGGGTCAATTATCTGACGGCTAGGTATTCAGCCCAGCAACAAGGCATTCAGACCAACAAGCAATAATGGCATTCTCACTGGCAGCAAAGAAGCTCTGGGTAACTGCGTCCATATGTCACTTTTATGCCCTATGTTTTGTGCAGGGAGTACATGTGTGATGTACAGCACATACAATATCATTAGGCTTTGGTATACTGACCGAATGTCCGGCTGCCCTGGGTGGGAGATCCCTAATGTAAAATACTGCAACAGTGATATAGAAGAACATATGTTACATATATTAATGACTGGACTGGTGATATATTAATGACTGGACTGGTGAGATAAATAATGTTAGACAAAGAGCAAATAGAATACATTTAGGAAAGGATGTGTCTATTGTCTGTAAAGATCACTCAGCGCCTATGAAACAAGACAATGTCCTGATAATTTTGAAATTCTGGATACAAGTGTTAGACAATCTATGGATTCAGTGTATTTTGAAGGAATTAAAAAAAAGAAAAAAGGATAGAAGAATTTCATGACAAATAACAAGGAAAAGAAACTGATAAATGCCTGTAAAGCAAACAGAATACATACTAAACAGGCCACTGCTTTGTTACGCAACACACAATTTACAGGGAAAGATAACATTTTTCTATCAGAAAACCTGCAGCCTACAGAAGAAGACAGCACTTTTCCAAAACAGAAGGTAGAAAAAAGAGGCAAGGGGGAGGTGAAAAGGAAGAAATCAAAATCAAATGTGGAAGGACTGAAGAAAATTACTGTTAAGAAAAAAGGAGAGAAAGACAGACGTTGACAACATGGCTCAAGCTGTGGATGTACAAAGCCAGCTGGATGAGAATTGCATGCTTGCAAATGTAATACATAATGGAAACAGTGGGATTAATAGGACTAATGGGGATGAAGATCATTCCTTTGAAACAATTGACAGAGCGGACATTACTGAATTAGAAGTTGAAGATTCTTCAGATCTGGTCAGAAAAGATATTCTTGAAATTGGAGATTTAGTTATTAGAGAAACTGATACTTACATATGCAGAGAAGATAATGAACATTCATGACAAATGTATAAGCACTGTGGCACATCTGATAAATGTGTAGCACTACAGCAGGAATACCTGGATGGGCAAGAGTTGTAATCCCAATGCTGACAACTATATGTGTGTAAGGATAATATCTTGTATGGCTTACACCATTTACAAATCTAGTCATAGGTGACTCTATATAGTAAGGCACACTGACGTTCCACTCACCAGGCTAAACAAGGAGAAAGTTACTGTCAGCTGCCTGTTGGGTGCCAGGATCTGCCACATAACACACGCACTCAGGTCACTCCACAACAAGTACAAATATGACTCTGTCATTGTCCATGTTGGTGTGAATGGCCTGAGACCTACCTCCCTGGACTACATGAAAAGAGACATAAAGGAGGTGTCCGATCTTGTAGCCCAGTCAGGTATGACCCTAGCCGTGAGTAGCATCCTGCCATCACTCAGAATGATACCACAGTACAAGGACAAAATGACTGACTTCAACAACTGGCTAAGCTACTGGTGTCATTCTAAGGGGATCCATTATCTGTCTGCCTAGGATGACATGATTGACAGACCATGATGCTTTGCCAAAGATGGCCTGCACCTGTCGCCCCTGGGATTCCGGATACTGGCTAAAACTCTTGCCACCCCTATAGTGCCTTTTTTAGGCAAGGTTCAAATAACAAACTCTCCACTGTAACAGGTACAAGCAAGCAAAATCTGAGGGTAATGCTACTCAATGCTAGAAGTCTAAACCTCAAAATGCACTCACTCGAGGCACTCCTTAAAATGGAGAACATCGACATCTGTCCTGTGAGAGAGACCTGGTTCAAGGCTCCAGAGAGCACCCCTGCATTACCAGGCTATAATTCATACCACACCTTTCAGCCACCTAACCTGGACCGAAACACTAAAGGCGGAGGAGTGTCCATATTCATTAAGGATATCCACACCTCCAGGCTAGTTGCTCAGCATAATGCATCCAAGATTATCCAAGTGCAACTACCTCTGGGCAAGACTGCAATCCAAACTGTAGCTTGCTACAGATCCCTCACCATGCCCTAGGATTCCCACTCCTCGTTTCTTGATACCCTGGAAAATATTGGGGTACAACCTAACACCCTAATAATGGGCAATTTCAACTACCCCACCATTAACTGGGAAAACTACTCATGTACCAATTCTTTTGTTCAATGTTTTCTGGAATTAATAAATTCCAACATCTTGGATCAACTTATCCACACCCCCACCAGGGGCAGCAATATCCTAGACCTGGTCATTACCATCATGGGCAAACGGTGTTCCACACCACAGGTCAATTCCTTGTTGGGCAGATCTGACCATAAGCTAATCACCCTAGACATCCACATCCCTCCCCCACCCTCCATTAGGGAAATCACTGTAAAAAATGTCTCCAAAGCCAACTTCACACTTCTTAAGACAGAACTGGCAAACTTCATGACACCTATGCAGATAGACAATAGAGGTACGACTGCTGAATCCTACACAAATGCACTTTATAAGCACTTACACGAGTGCATGGATCGTGTAATCCCTAACAGAACCAAGATGCTATCCTCCAAAAAAAGGAAGCCAATCCCGTGGTCCCCTGCCATAAGCAAACTCTACAACAGAAGAAAGAAACTGTTGCAAAAAAGAGTAAAATCCCATGATTGGAGGAACTCCCTGGTCAGCCTCAGTAAAAAGCTGAGATCCCTCATAAAATCCTCCAAAGCTAGTTACAAAAATAAAATCGCCACTGATTCTAAAAACAACCAAAAAGCATTCTATAGCTATGGCAAGAATATCAATGGCAACACTCAGATCTGCTCTGAGTTGCAGCACAATGGCACTAAATAGACAGAACCAACTGATATTGCCAACATCCTGGCAGACAGGTTCAGTGCTAACTTTACCCCCCCTCTCACCCCCTAAAGGGTCCATCTCTATACTGGAAGAATGCAAAGTTCCTGTAATCATGGCTGTACAGGTAAAAAACACACTCTCCAAAGCCAAGAACACAGCATCCATGGGACCTGACAACATTCCAGGCTGCGTTCTACAGGAACTACAGAACAAACTGGCACCCCACCTAAGTACCATGTTCAATCATAGCCTCACCTCAGGCTTTGTGCCCAATGAATGGCGCGCAGTGACGGTTATCCCACTCCACAAAGGGGGAGCCACCACGGACACTGGAAACTACTACCCCATTAGCCTGACAAGCCTGGTCTGCAAGGTTATGGAACGTATCATCATGGAACTTATAAACAATGACATTGGTAATCTTCAAACTCTGGACCCCACCCATTTCAGGTTTGTAAAAGCCAAATCATGTCTCCTAAACCTGATACACTTCTTTGAAGCAGTCACCAAAGCCGTAGATGAGGGTAAGGTGGTTCACACAGCCTATATAGATCCTGCCAAGGCTTTCAACACCATCCTCCATTCTGGAATTATAGATAAACTCACTAAACTAGGTATAAAACCCTATATCACAAGATGGGATGCCAACTGGCTCACTGACAGAACCACACTGTGAAAGTGACTCCAAATCTGACTTCAGACCAGTGACAAGTGGAGTACCACAGGGTTCAGTCCTGGGTCCTCTCCTGTTTGGTATCTACTTCTCAAAAGTACAGGCTAACACAGAAGGTCTTTGGCTAATGAAGTTCACAGATGACTGCAAACTTGGAGCCATAATTGAAACTCCTAATGATGTGGACATCCTACAAAAGGGACTCACTGAGACAGATGCCTGGTGTCAAAGCCATGGCCTAATCTCTATGCCAAAAAGTTCATTGTCATCCCTTTTGGTAAAAACTCTGTACCCATGAACTACCACATAGGTGGTAGTCTACTTAACACTGAAAGCGTGATAAGAGACCTTGGGGCACAGGTGGACAATAGTCTCTCCTTTGAGAATCACATTGCCACAGTAGTCAGGAAATCCTTCTACGTGACACATCTCATCACAAAAGGTTTCTCATCCAGGAAAAAAAGTGGTCATTGTTCCCCTCTACTAGTCACTCATTCAACCCATTATAGAGTACAACGCCCATTTTGGTATGTACCTCACAAGACATCTACAACAACTAGAAAGGCAGCAGAAATACCTCACAAAGAGGATTACCAGCCTCAAACAGATGCCCTATGCAGACCGTCTCAAAAAACTCCAGCTTTACTCTGTCGCATATTGCCTACTCAAAGGAGATCTCTGCCTAACATACAAAGCTATGTCAAACCCAGAGCTGTTGGACATGCTCCACTTAAAGAAATCCCAATCCCTCCGAGCTACATGCTCAAGGGACCTAAACCTTGTCACCACAATAAACAGAACATGCTGGAGGGATAGATTCCTGTCCCAGAGACTTCCCATACTCTGGAACAATCTACCTATCTATATCAAACAAAGCTCTTCATTAACACTCTTCAATCAAAATCTTGATGATTGGATGGGAGATAGGAAATTCACCACAAAGACCACTTCTGTGGCTATGCTCGACAGGGGCACAGGAAAATAATTTTCTTGGGTGGCAAAAGCCAGGGTTCTTTTTTGGCTAGGCTTATATAGGCCCTAGGGCCAATAGCCTAGTACCTACCTATGAACCTATGAACACTGAATAGTGTTATGCTTCCCAGGAGCAAAAAGAGGCTGTGAGACAAGCCTTAGAATGCCGTAATGTAGGGAAGTACAGATCTTGTTTTTATTCATGTTGGTATAAATTATCTCATTTGCAAGGACTCTGACTTTTAGTAGGGAACCTACAGCCCTCTTGGATAGCATAGCTTGTAAAGGTGTTAGGACATATCACATATAGAAAGGAAAGTCAGGTCACAGTGAATAAAAAGTTTTTTTTGGTAAATGCCAATATGCAAAACATGTATTGCTTTAAAAAAATGGAAATATATAGAGCATTCAAGCCTAATTTTGATCATACATGTGTTCATGGGTCTACCTTGTTTTATTGAAGTTTCAAAACTTCGAAACCCATATGGGTGAGACCATATGATCAAAGTTTTGAAACTTCATATACTTTGAATTGAGATCGCCATACAGCACGGAACGGGAGATTTACCATTTTCCTCACTGTAGTGCAATCTCGGAGTTGGTATATTTAAGTAACAGGGGGTGTGGGGGTGCGGGAAGGCTTGCCCCCCCCCCCGGCCTGGAAAAACATAAAGGTGAAGCTTTTTGTTTAGGTTTAGTGTTTCTGTTGTAGTTTTGAACCTTCAAAACTTCAATCATATGGTATTGGTCATACGGGTTTCGTAGTTTTGAAATTCTGATAAAACAACATAGACCCATGTTCAGACAGGATGGCATGCATTTGTCACGATCAGGGAAGAGAATTTTTGCAGCAGATATTTTGCAATATTTGACAAAGACAAGGCAGGATTTTTACCATGTCGAAAATTTTACAGTTCATAGACAACAGCATTTGATGCATCTTTAATGGTTGTTAACGCTAGGAGCATTAATAACAAAGTTTTTTTTTTTTTGGAAAATGTGCTACTTTCCCATACGACTGATGTTATTGTTTGTAAAATATGGTTACAGAACAATGACTGGAAACTGGATCTGTCAGGGTATAAACGTTTTTACAGTATCAGACATAACAACAAAAAATCAGCTGGAGGTGTTATGACAGGGATTAAAAAGTTATGAGACCTGTGATTATTATATGTTTAATGATACTACTAATACTATAGATGTGTAACTGTGACCATAAAAACAACCCTGGAATATATAACAATTGTTGGAGTGTATAGACCACCAAAGTCTAGTGCTGATGACCTAGAGGAATTCAGACATTTCTTGCATGAAACACAAGAGGGAAGAATAATAGTGGCTGGGGACTTAAATTTACCAAAAACAGACTGATTCAACAACATTAGTAAGGAACTTATTCACAACGTGTGCTGACCAATTGCTTCAGATTCTAAAACAAACTACTAGGGAATGGAACATGCAATTTATTTATTTTTATTTATTTATTTGCAGTTTGTTTGCCAGGATAGTCCAATTGAGCTACAAGGAGCCCGTTTTCAATGGAGTCCTGCAGAGAAAAGCTCCAGAAAAATACAAATACATAGTACACATTGCACAGTTACATTACAGATTATCTCATAGGAATACAAAGTAAATATAATAAGAAAAGGTTAACAATGATAGAATACATCAGTACAGTTTTCAAAACAGCAATAAAAAAACTTTTTTTTTTTTTTTTTTTTACACAAAAGTAGCAGCATAGGGTAACTGTTAAGTAGTTGGTCAAATAGTTAAATAGAGTTGTGAAATTATAGGAGGAAGTGATAGCATATTTAGTTCTAGGAGAGTAGGAAGTGGTATTAGAAGGATTAGGTAAAATGGGAACAGGACATCATGTTCCTAAAAATATTGGTTATTTCATGTCAAGTTTTACCACCACTGATGTGCAGTAATCATGGGGTTATGAAGGTTAATGTGTTGCTAGATAGTTCTCCCAAACTGAAATCTAAACCAATGCACAGAATATTAATTACAGATTATATGCAAGCAAAACAGTCACTATGTAAAACCAAGTGGAGAGATGCCTTCAGTGGAAAAACTGTGGAAAGTTTTGAAACAGAAATTGTTTGAGTGCAAAAAAAAAAAGGGGGGGGGGGCAAAATTTAACATCAGGATCTGGGCATACAAAGCCACAGGGATATATTTCCATAAGAACAAGATATCTGATTAAGGTGAGAGGCAAAAATATATAACAAAAGGAAAAAGAGGTCAAACTACAACTATGAAAATTAAATAAACAAACTGGACAAGCAAATTATACAGTGTGAAACAAGATCAAGAAAAATTTGAAGAAAATGTATATAAAGATATTTAGCATAAAAGGAAACCATTTTACAGATACATAATATGTAGAAGGAGTAAAGACGTACAAACTAATAAACTGTGTGTGGATTCTAAAATTTATTCTCAGACACAATAGATTATAAATATATTTACAAAATCATATACAAAACAGTTTGGCTCCACAAAGGAGGTGATAAGTTGTCCTAGTGACATCCTGATAACTTCAGATACTGAAATCAAATTAGATTATCTATTTCTGTAAAAATGTTGGATGTTATCTGGGCCAATTCAAACTGGATCCAAACAAAGCAAAGAGAGGCGGCAGAATTAGTAATATTGACCTGACAAGACTTCAGCAAGAACTTACAGTACCATTATATCTATTATTTAATAAGTCATATAAATAAGGGGAGATTCCTCAAGATTGGAGACATGCGCTTATTAAACCTGTCTTTAAGGGAAAGGGGAGTAAGACAAACCCAGAGTCATACAGACCCTTAAATCTACCTTCATGTTGTAGAAAAATAATGGAGAAGGTAATACTGGATAAGTTATTGTCAGAAATGTAAAGGTTGGGACTTGAAACCATACATCAGCAAACACATGTTGAAAATAGATCCATTATCACCAGTAACATGATGTTCTGCAACAATACAACAGCTATTTATAGTTAACTTCCTCATTTGATGGAATCATACACAAAACACTGCTCAATAAATTAGAACAGGTAGGTACTGACATATTCTTGATAAAATGGATAGCTGCATGGCTTACAAATAGAACGTGGTAAGTATCATATAGCAACTAAACAGGTGAACTTCTTGGTTACAGTCAGAGTGTCACACAGGGTATTGTCCGTGGCCCACACTTGTTTACACTGTATCTTTTAGACCTATCATTTTCATCTGAGGTGTTCTACAGTCTGCATGCAGATGACTTGAAACTAGGTAAACTGATTACATGTGTTACGGATAGAGCATGCCTGCAAAATAACTTGACTATGCTGATAAATACATCAAAAACTAAGCATATGGGATTTGGGATACATAAATTGAAAGGTGAATATTTAATACAGCCCACAGTGATTAAAACTTTAGATTCAGGACCTGGGTACATGAGTTGTTTTTTTGTTTTTTTTTAACCATATCAACCAACTGGTTAATGATAATTATAGAACTATAGGTTGTATGAAAAGATTTATAAAGTCTAGAAAATCAAAAATGATGAAGTCATTGTTAATTACATTAGACCCAAACCTGAGTATGGTATAACATATGGAAACCTAAAAAACAAACGTGAGTAGCACAGAGGAAATATACCAAGGGCATCCATGGATGTGAAAATTTACGTTATTCTGAAAGACTGAAATATCTGAACTTGTACAGTGTCTCATACAGATATTTAAGGGGACATGTTTTAGGTATACTGGGCATTTAGAGACACCTACCTCTGGGAATGTTTAGGGTTAAAAAAAAGCAGTAGAGGATCATCAGCCAACCTATCTAGAAGATTCTGTAGAAATGAGAAGTGTATTAACTGGTTCACTGAGACAGCAGCTGATGCATGGAACAGACTGCCAAATTACATTAAAGCAAGTATTGGTTTATTTATTTAACATTTGTTGACCGGGAATGTCCGACTAGGTTCCACAGAGCCTGTTTTCAGCGGAGGCCCGGGGAGAAACGCTCCAGATGCTCTTTGGAGTTTAGATATTTTTAAGAACAACCTGGACACTTAAGGAAATAACTGTTTTGGTATACTGTCAAGTTAGAAAGTTATTAATGCCCGTGCTTAAAATACTTGTATGTATGTATGCACATACACAGTTACAAAGGCATATGTCTGGAGCATTTCTCCCTGGGCCTTCACTGAAAATTGGCTTCATACCCAGTTGGTACTTTCCATGTAAACAAATGTTAAATAAGTAAATTAAATAAATGTCTGTTTTCAATTCTGATACTATGAAGGGGTGGGAGGGTGCAGAGTTACAATTCACCCACTGAGTAATATAATACACCTCACCATCTGACAGCAAGAAATAAACACTCAAGTAGTACATTAATGAGTTTCTGCATTTGTTTCCCCATTTCATGAAACTACTAAGCAAAGGGAAAACACTTTGCAGTAAACATCAACCTAATTAACTTGCATAAAGCAGAAATTGTATAATGCAAGAAATGTTGCCAAACAATGAGTGCTACTACGTGGTAGGAACTTTTAAATGTTATGCTGAAAACCAAAACTAACAAATGTGAAGGGTACATCCCATGGGAAATCCAGATTGTGATTTTGATAACCCTATTTAGGTTCATAGGTGTGTACTAGGCTAATGGCCCTGGAGCCTTTACAAGCCTAGCCCATAGGATTACCCTGGCATCATGCCACCCAACCTTAGTTCCCAGTGCCTCTGTCAAGCAGAGCCACTGGAGTGATCCCCGGGGTGAATTTTCTATTTCCCATCCACTCATCAAGATTTCTCTTGAATAGGGCCAGTGAGGCGCTCTGCTTGACATGTATGGGAAGTCTATTCCATAGCATGGGCAGCAGGGTTATGAACCTGTCCCTCCAGCTTGATCTGTTGATTGTGGCAATGAGGTTGAGGTCACTGGAGCGTGTGGTGTGGAGAGATTGGGATTTCTTTAGATGTAGCATTTCTAACAGAGTTGGGGCAGACATGGCTTTGTAAGTCAAGCAGAGATCGCCTCTAAGTAGGCGATATGCGACAGAGAATAGTTGGAGTCTTTTGAGTCTGTCCATATAGGACAAGTGTTTAAGGCCTAGGATCTTCTTTGTGAGGTATTTTTGTGGCCCCTCTCCAATTGTTGTAGGTGTCTAGTGAGGTACATGCCAAATGGGGGCATTGTACTCGATGACTGGCCTAATGAGGGAAGAGTAAAGGGAGACAATGACCTCTTTCTTCTTGGATGCAAAACCCTTAGTAATGAGATGTGCCACATAGAAGGACTTTCTGACCACAGTGGCAATGTGGTGGTCAAAAGAGAGGTTGCTGTCAACCTGTGTTCCCAGAGCTCTTATGATGCCTTCTGTGTTCATTGGACTACCATCAATGTGGCAATTCATGGGAACTGGGTTTATCCCAAAGGGGATAACGACACATTTTTTGGCATTGAGCTTAAAGTTATGGTTCTGACACCAGTCATTGGTCTCAGTGAAGCCTTTCTGTAGGATGTCAGCATCACTTGGGGAGTTAATTATGGCTCCCAGCTTGCAATCGTCTGCAAACTTTGTCAGCCAGAATCCCTTCATGTTGGCCTGAACTTCAGAGAAGTAGATACCAAACAGGAGAGGACCCAGGGCCGAACCCTGTGGCACTCCACTCATGACTGGCTGACAGTCTTACTTGGAGTCAGCTACTTTCACACTGTAGGTTCTATCTGTGAGCCAGTTTACAACCCACCTAGTGAGTTTTTCTACGATTCCTGAGTGTGGAATGGTATCAAAGGCCTTGGTCAGATCAAGGTAAGCTGTATGAACCACCTTGCCATCATCCACAGCTTTGGTGACTGACTCAAAGAACTCAACCAGGTTGAGCAGGCATGATCTACCCTTCACAAAACCAAACTGTGTGGGATCCAGAGTTTGGAGGTTCCCTATATCTTTGTTTATTAGCTCCATGATGATGTGTTCCATAGCTTTGAATATCAGACTTGTCAGGTTGATGGGGCGATAGTTCCCAGGGCCTGTAGTCGCTCCTCCTTTGTGGAGAGGGATGACTGTAGCAGTGCGCCTTTCAGTAGGGACAAAGCTTGAGCTGAGGCTGTGATTGAACAGGGCATACAGGTGAGGTGCCAGTTCACTCTGTAGTTCATGTAGAGCACAGACAGGGATATTGTCAGGTCCCATAGAAGCTGTATTCTTGGCCTTGGACAATGCTGTTTTAACCTGTGCAGTAGTAATACTGGGTGCCTGGCAATCCACTGGTACTGTGACTGGTCCTTTGTTGGGGGAGAGAGGGGTAAAGTTGGCAATGAATCTGTCTGCCAGTATATTGGCAATATCTGTTGGCTCGGTATAGAAGATGCCATTGTGCAACAGCTCCGAGCAAATATGGGTATTGCTGTGGAGATTCTTTACATAACTATAGAAGGCCTTGTGGTTGTCTTTACTATCTGCTGCAATTTTGCTTTCATAGCTAGCTTTAGAGAATTTGAGAACTTTTTGTTGAGGCTGATAAAGGAGTTTTTCCAGTCTTGGGACTTCAGCTTATTTCTCATCAGTTTCCTCCTTCTGTTATAGAGTTTGTTTATGGCAGGGGACCACCAGATTGGCTTCCTTTTTTTGGAGGAGAGCATCTTGTTTCTATTGGGTATGGCGAGATCCATGCATTTGTGTACGTGTTCGTACAGGGCATTAGTGAATGATTCGGCAGTCATGCAGCTGTTCTCCAATTGTATGGGTGCCATGAAGTTGGCCATCTCTGTTTTTAAGCTCCCAAAGTTAGCTTTGGAGAAGTTTTTCATGATGGTTACCTTTGCGGGGGGGTGGATTTCCAAGGTGATTAGTATGTGGTCGGATCTAACCAGGGAGGAGTTGACTATTGGTACAGAGCAATGGTCACCCATGTTAGTAATGACCAGGTCAAGGATGTTGCTACCTCTAGTGGGGGTAAGAATGAGCTGGTCCAGGGCATTGGAATTAATGAATTCCAGGAAACATTGGATAAGTGTATTGGTACATGAGTAATTTTGCCAGTTAATGGAGGGATAGTTGAAGTCGCCCAGTATGAGAGTGTTAGGTTGGACCCTAATATTCTCCAGGGTGCTTAGGAACGTGGAGTGTGAGTCTTGGGTCATGGTTGGGGACCTACTGCAGGCTACAACCTGAATCACTGTCATACCCAATGTTAGCTGCACCTGAAGTATCTGCTGCCTTGACCTAGGTCTCTGTTACAGCACAAATGTCGATGTTCTCCATTTTAAGGAGTGCTTTGAGCAAGTGCATTTTGAGATTTAGACTTCTAGCGTTGAGCAGCATGACCCTCAGATTGCATTTGTTTGTAGCTGTTACAGTGGTAATTTGGTCTTTGGAACACCACCTAAAAAAGTGGGAAGAGCCTTGGCCAGTAACCTTATTTGCCATACTATGTACATTATGCTCGAAATGAATACACAGACAGTCTAGGAAATTTCAGACTTGACACACAGAAACCACAACAGCTGTTTTTAACCAAGATACATAAAAATCATTCAATCTGTAACACAGAGGGTTTGCCAGTGGCTATTCACAATGCTGTCAGGTTGATGGTGGACAGAGGTGCATTCTACAAAGCAGGGGCAGACATGTTCCCTGTACGGTCCACTATTCTGTGTACCCAGTTTGTTTATTGCCGTTACCATAACCCCCTTTCTTAAGGTACTGCATGATTCTATCTAGGAGTGATTATAATTACATTACTTTCTTCCTCCTTTGTCCACACTTGGGCTATTCTTCTAACATGTTGGTTTGTCTTCCCTAAATTTTCTGCACTTAACTTAATATTGCATCAAATTCCATCTGGTATCTATATGACCAAAGTTTAACCCATACCAGACTCTAGTTTATCTGTAACCATCCCTTCATTTCAGGTGTTGTAAATTAAGGTGATTGTTCTTTCCAGTCTCATAATATATGATACAAGTATGCAAAACAGGACTGCCCTAATACAAAATCTTACAGCACCAGTGGCTACTGACTTTTCCACAGAGCCTGTCACCTATCTAGCACTATTAGTTTGCATTCCATTTGCCTGATGGCAGAAGACGACAAGTGTATCTATTCTGCCCTTTAAGTTCAATTAACATTTTACCTCACACCATCCCTCCCTTCCTTCCTTCCTCCACTGGTCCCACAGCATTCCACTGAATATCCCCAATAATTCCTTTTCCATCAACCAACCTGGAAATCCATTCTGTAGCTTCCCATCTCTTTTGGTGAAGAAATATTTTCATGGATCAAGGAAGAAATTGGTTCCTACATTCTAATGCGGATGCAACCTCCTCCCTTTGTCTTTCATATCCAGGGTGATCCTTTCTCATCATCCCAACTAAACCGTTACCCATTTTATGTCATCACTGTCTCTAGTTGTCTCTGGAAAGAAGTGGTTCAGCTCAGATGTATTCTGGTCAAAGCTGTTTTATTCCATTGTAAACACACTTCTGCTGGCTCTCCTGTGTGCTCCTACTAACAAGCCTGGTGGTCCTATCCTTGCAGAGTCTCTACCAATGCAAGCAGTATTCACTGTGTAGCCTAACTAGTGCCAGACAAAGAGGGTGAGTACCCTGTCTTTGCTTTTGGATTCTATTCCCTTGAGAATTCACTCAGAATTTTGTATGCTGCTGCCACGGCCCTCTCCCTTTTCTCCTGATGGGGTAATAAAGATGTAAGCAACATCACCAGATATTTTCCATGCTTCTGACATCAGTTTACCACCAGAGTCAGTGCAGTTTATGTCCATTACTTTACATTTGTTTAGAATGCACCTCAACTGTCATTCTTCCACCCATGTGGTCAGCCATTTCAAGTTCTTAAGACTTTTCTCCTAGGCCCTCATCCTACATCTTGCATTGTGATATCAGTGAAAAGGATGACTTTGGTCTCTTTCCTTCACATAAGTCAGAAATAAGCATGACAAAGAGTACTGGACCTAGAACTGACCCCTCTAATACTGCAGGTTTCACTGCCTTTACTCTTCAAATTATCCTTCTCTACATAATCACTTTGTCCTACCCTTCAACCATGCAGCAGTAAAGTTCCCCAGCCTCTGCCCTGCCCTTAATACCTGAAATTTTCCTCACAGCCACCAGTATGGAACAGAGTTAAAAGCCTCATTGAATCCCAAATAGATCACATCTACTAATACATTCCTGTCAAGTTCTTCTATAAAAAAGCCACAAAATTGGATTAGGTTCAACAAACAGACCTACGTATGATATCATACCAGAGACTGTGGCACTCTAGGAAAGTAACCAGTCTCTCCCTCAGGATTCTCTACAAGATTCTGTTATCAGAATAAGAGGTCTGTACTGGCCAAGTCTTCTCCTACTTCTCCCCTGTACAAGGGTGGCTTGCTTCAGTCTTTTAAGCACTTCTGCACCAGCCAGAAAACCTACTGAAGAACTCCCATCACAGCATCTGCCAGCAGACTGGCTAGATTTATAAAGATATAAGGTGGCAAACCATCTAGTCTTTGCTCCTTATCATCCTTTACAACACAAAAGTTTCCTCTCCACCTTCTCCCACTCTACGCTGATGTCAGTTTGACAATCACTTCACCGTGCCCCACCATCTCCCACCATGGCACCCTTCTATCCTTTTCCTTCAAGGAGACTGAGATGAAGAATTGATTTAATACCTCAGATTCTTCCTGGTCTCCTGTGACCTCCCTCTATCCTTATTCAGCCCAGGCAGGTTTGTCACTCCTTTCCTTCTACCTCCACTCCCCCAAAATACCACACTTATTATCCCCCACTCTAAGCACATCTTCTCATACTTCTGCTGCTCTTTCTTCTTCAGTCTCACTCTACCCTTGACCACATGAGTAGACAACTATCATATCTAGCTCTCCGTAAACTACGTCAGTTTTTAAAGTAGTTCTCTACTGTATGCATTTGTAGTATTTTAAAAGTGAATTGAGCGTGGACTTTTATTACTGACTGCTGTATATGCTAGTGATATTAAAATAAAAAAGTTGCACTTTCTTAGTTATAATGTAGCCATTCTTTACATTATAAAATGATAAGAAAGGCTGGAAAGAAGCAAACTAAAGTTAATATAATTTTATGATCTTTGGCTGCTGAGGAGAATATAAATGTGTACTGCTCATATTACATATAAAATTAAAAGATAATCCTGGGGATTCAAAAAGATCCCCCTGCATTGACAGTAAAAGCTACTGTAAAAAAGGGCTGTTTACACAATGAGGTAATTTGCAATTCAGACATGTTAGCCACAATAAGGAAAGCCTTCATTATCAGCTACTTTGCATGTCTCTATATTGCTCTTAACTATCACTAATGTTAACCAGCACATTCCTGTGATAGTAAACATTGGCAAATCCATGCATCTTGTTGGCACAGACAACCCACTCATTCAATCTCCCACACACATATGTGCATTCAAACACCCAAATCACAGACATCCACTCTTTCACTCTCCCATACACATACACACATTCAAACATATACATCACATACATCATTTTTGATGTATGTGATGTGTATGTTTGGTTCATATTTCTCGGTATATATTTCTTCGGTATATATTTCTCGGAGGTACAGGCCAACACGGAAGGACTGTGGCTGACCAAGTTCGCAGATGACTGCAAACTAGGCGCCATAATCGACTCTCCAGCCGACACAAGCATCCTTAAAAAGGGCCTCATAGAAACAGACAACTGGTGCCAGAGCCATGGCCTCAAGCTAAATGCCAAAAAGTTTATAGTCATTCCCTTTGGCAAAAACAAAGCGCCCACAAATTACCACATAGGTGGTAATCCATTAAGTACGGAAAAAGTAATTAGGGACCTGGGGACCCAAGTTGATAGCAATCTCTCACTTGAAAACCACATGGCCAAAGTGGTTAGAAAAACATTTTATATAGCCCACCTAATCATGAAGGGATTCACATCTAGATCAGGGGAGGTCATCGTGCCTCTTTACTCATCCCTCATCAGGCCTGTAATTGAGTACAATGCCCCTTTTGGGATGTACCTTACCAGACACCTGCAGCAACTGGAAAGACCCCAAATGTACCTCACCAAGAGGATCAAACGGCTCAAACAGATGCCATATGCTGCCCGGTTAAAGAAACTCTAGCTCTACTCCGTGGCATACCGCCTGCTCAGAGGCAATCTGTGCCTGACGTATAAAGCCATGTCCAACCCGGAATTAATGAACATGCTGCACCTCAGAAAATCCAAATCCCATCGAGCTATGCGCTTGGGAGACTTGAACCTCAGCACTGAAATAAATAGGACATGCTGGAGGGACAGATTCATAACCCAGAGGCTCCCTTCACTCTGGAATAAAATCCCAGTCCAGGTTAGGCAGAGTCCCTCATTGACTCTCTTCAAGAGGAATCTTGATGAGTGGATGGGAGATCGTAGGTTTACCCCAGGTATCACTTCTGTGTCACTGTTAGACAGAGGCACAGTATACTAACCTCGAAAAAGGGCATAGCAAAATTCATTTAAAATGGGTGGCGAAAGCCAAACACACTCTGGCTAGGCTTATAAATGCCCTAGGGCAGATAGCCTAGTATGAACCTATCATACCTGCCCCCAAGTTGAGAGAACATCCCTGATGTCTCTATATTTTTTCTTGCCCGTGTAAATTACGGATGCTTACAGTTAGTAAATAAATCCAGATATTTGAGTTTCATTCTTCAGAGTGTACACAGTGATGGCAGACCTGTTACTCTATTAACTGTAGAATTAGTTCCACAAATTGTTTAAACATTCCCCTTGGTGTCATCCAGTGTTCTTCTCAGCTATGTATGGAAGCCTCCCCCAACAAAGACACACTTCCATCCCTCTCAATTGTCTGTCTCAGATTTTACAGGATGCATACCTCTCAACCACTTAGCACAAGAATTCTGGACAAAGCCAAAAATAATGGGGGATGAGGACATAGGACCAAAATCAAGAACAGATTTTAAATATTGCTGTTATAAACTTAGAACACAGTTAGAATAACAGTTTTTGTTGTGCATTTTATGAAGGACATTAAGTCTGAAGCTCTACTGCCTTTCACAAAAACTGACTCTATTCCTCAGCAATTTATCAAATAAAAATCACATAGTTTATAGGGAATGGTCCAAGAATATGATGTAAAAAGATGAACATTCTGTGAAAATCTGGACAACTGAAAGGTATTGTAGGACACTCCAACTACAGCCTCTTTTAGGTACCCTTTTAATTGTAAGTCACAGACTGCAGCAAACATTGGATCATGCCAAACATTAGAGGTCTGTACTTCTCAATATGTAAAAAAAAAAAAAAAAAAAAAAAAATCCTAACTACACTAACTGATTAGTTAGCGTAGCAGGTTAATGATGCTGCTCTTTCTGTCAAGGGTGCAGAGTCTGAGACCTCCCTCATCTTTCACACACACACACACACACACACACAAACACACACACACACATATGTGGCGGCACAAAAGACTAATACATTATCAACCTGTGTGTGAGGTTCGTTAGCATGGGATTTGAGTCTTCTTTAGTGCTTTTAGGCACTAACATATGTAAAGATGGCTCCCATTCAGAAAATCAACTCAACTGAAAGTCTAACTTCATCTGGTCAACACCATATGACTGACTTCCAGAAAATGTCGAAGCTTTTGAATGGAGATTGTGGTACAGTTGGCATCGCGAATTTACTCTCTTCCCCACTATAGATCGATCTTGGAGTTGGTATATGTAATATGCAAGGGAGGAGAGTGCAGCCCCCCCACATGAAGTGTGCAGGGAGGGCTTGGCCCCCCCTGCAAAAATGTAGATTTATGTTGTTTTCTTTAATTTGACTTTTCAGAAAGTTAATCATATGGTCTCTACCATATGACGTTTGACTTTCTGTTGAGTCTATCTTCTGAATGGGATCTATAAAAACATATCCCTGGTGTCTAGTTCCTCTCCAAAACAACATCTGCTGTACTGAGAGTGCCTTTAAGGCACAATCTGAAGAGTATTCCTGGTGTCTCATAATCCCCCCTCCCTCTCCCCTACCTACCCAACTAATCATATCTTAAGTGCCTTTAAGTCATGATAAGGAGAGTATCGCTGGTATATAGTGTTCCCCACTCCCTCAATATTGCAAGATTTTATCGTCAGTCTACACACGTGTGGAGCTGTGACACACACACATGCAACACCCTACACACATATACTGCCCAACACTACCTGCTCACTGTACTCCCTACTCCCCAGCAAGCAATTAATTCTACCACAGTTGGTGAACATGAACTTTTGGCCATATCACTTTGATCAGCCAAGCAATTCCCTTAGTTTCTCAGCTGCATAAATGTGTTACTGCAGACAGTTCTGGTGGAGGACACAGCTATGATTAGCATATGTCTCGCTTCCAAAATGCCTCATTAGCATTTAGCAAAGCGTGGAGACAGCCTACCTCAGCACTGCAAATCAATGCACCATGATAGGGCTTTCTCTGAATTCCAAATGATTACTGCTAGGTGTACACATTGCAGTAACACTTCTGCACTGGCCCAAATAACATCCCACATTTTTACAGAAGTAGATATTTACATTTTCTTGGTGTAAGCTACATTCCTTTTTTAAGTTAAAAGACAGAGAAAACAATGAAAAAACATGAGCCTGTACTTTGTATTAAAAGCTGCTGTTGGTTGAAGATAAGCAGATATGATGTAGTTAATTGTCAGAGGTTTAAATAATATGTTTTGAGTGAAATCTCTAAGGCACAAATACATTAACTTTAAAAAAAGGACACCCCGCAAGCAATTCAATTTAAAAAAGGCGTGCAAAACACAGGAACAGAGAAAACAGGAAAAGGCACAACTGGAAATATTTATAGACTTCTAAAATACCTGGGTATTCCAAGGTTAGATTTAGAACGGGCTCAACAATTAATAGCGAAGACTGGATGAGAAGAAATAAAAGCAGTGATATATAATCAATCAACAGGGAATTTACAAGGACAGACAGTATTTCTGTCTAAATCTGAAGTAAGAAGGGAAGAGAGTGACAAAGATCTGGAAAGGTTTGTTCAGCAATATTTCAAAAGGGGGAAGTACCTGCATTTTGGGCAGAAGCAGTGGTGGCAGTACTACTGAAAGAGGGCAGGGACCATTCGCATCCAGCTTCATATACACTCACTTCTGTTTTAAAATATTTATAAAGTGTTTTTGTCTACACTAGTTAACACAATGGTAAAGATGTTGCTAAAATTGATAGTTATGGATCAGTGCTGTTTTGAGGAGGGAGACAAACATTTGATAACATTTATACAACAATAATGATGCAGACAGAAGTGGAGTGTAAGAAAACACTGCTATTGTCAGTGAGCCTTGAAGAAGAGAAAGCATTTGATAGATTTCTCTAGACCTTTATGTAGGACAATGGTAGTAGCATTTGTATTCCCTGACAGAATAACAGAGTTAATAAAATGGACACACAAAGGCTTGAAGGCTAGAATTAAGATGAGAAGGCCCCTCTCTGTCAAGCTGTTTGATAGCAAGCTTGCTGAATGAATTCATGACTCGTATGTACTGCTTTGAGCATTAATTTTCTGATCTTATAATATTATACAATATCTGTCCATAATGACTGTTATGTAATTTGCATGCCTACCAGCCAGCATTACTGCTGAAAATGGTTCAAGGACCAACCAGCCCACCTATTTAGTTAACAAATAAGCAAATAAATAAATAAAGGCAATCCTAATGGACAGGATAGAAATGGTTGAGGCTACTTAGGAAGAAAGAAGAAAAAGTACTTAAATTCATGTGGATGGTATATCCTTCCAAAATAGATGGATGACATGATGCTGAGGAAGTGTTGTAAGCTGTGCCAGTATTCACTCATTTCACTGAGGATCAGTATCACTGAAAGCTCCACTGTCAAGTTAATTTGTTTGAATTCTGTTTGGCTGAAGTCCACACTGACAGAAAGGACACTTGGTTATATACTACACAGCTGAATTCTGCAGTAAATAAAATAGAAGGGTGATCAATGCACAAGTCAATAACTTTAGAGTTAAAGTCTACTTTGGGGTCAGATTTTACAGTCATGGTTAGAATCAGGGTTAAGATTAAATTAGGGTTAGGGTTAGGCCTACAGTTGAGGGGATATGAGTGAGGGTGTGATGGGATTTGTTTTCTATAAAAATAAAAAAAACTCTGCATGTAATTACATGTATGGTTTTGTTTTGTGTATTTAAATTAACTTGCACATTGAATCATTAACGTAGCTGTCAATTAACGGGTGTTGGTTATACCTTATTTGAATAAATATCATGTGGAATTTATTATGATGTGGGCATATGCAACTTAAGAGTTTCAGTTGCAACGTATTGATACAACAGCTTCTGCCTTAATTTCTAAACAAGAGAACTACTGCTTTTTAATTTATAAAACAGAGCACCGTATTCCATATCGATGTAAAGATGTAATGATGTTTATCATAGCAGGTTTCTTGTATCATTTTTTTGTTATAACACCGTTCTTTTTTGTGTTTTACCTTTCTTTTTTTTCTAATTTCAGTGCATCGTATCAGCATGTGTTTGGAATAAAGGAGGAAACTGACCCCCCCCAACTAAGCAAAAGCACACATAAACACAGTATAGAATCGAGTTACATGTGAACAGTGAGTAACATAAAAAGATATATATTGAGTAATACAGTAGTATTGTCAGAATTACCACAGGCAAGTGAAGAACAAAACTAATTGCAAATTATGTGCTTATGTATAAAAGAAGGGCAGAACAGACATCCATAACTCAAGGCAAGGAAGGCAATTATCAAAAATAGTGAATATAGTAGAATAAATATCAGAATTACAACCTATCATTAAAAAACTTGCAGAATTTTATAAGAACATTAATAGCTGTAAGCATTTGCTGGCCAGTACAGCTCAGCTCTCTAATGAGACAATGTTCCACTCTGTCATGCACAGGGCAATACAGTGTTTAAACAAACCTGGGCAGCACAGTAATGTTGTGGTTAAGTGATGTGCTTCATAGCTCTTAGATATCTGGTCCAGTTCCAGGTTGGGGTGCTTTCTGTGTGGTGTCAGCACGTCCACCCCACATCAGTGTGGATTTTCATTAGGTGCTCTGATTTCCTTCCATGTCACCAAGGCTATTAGGTGAAATGGTAATTAAAGTTAAAGTAGGTATAAATGCGGTCTATGACTAGGTGAACGTGATGGAAGAGTGACCCATAATGATGGCATGTCTAATGTCAGGAGAAAAATCTGATGGAAAAACATCTAATACAGCAAACCTTCACATTAAACTAATTTTAGCTGTACCCCAGGTTATTACTATACTGTTTAATGTCTGCCAGATAGCATGTACTAGCCTACAAGTGCCATACAAAGACTGCAGATCGTGGAACCTCTACAATAGTAGAACCTGTACAAACTATAAGAATATATGATGCTAGAATCGATAATGAATGAAAAGTGCTGTAAAGGATCATAAACTGTCCATGGTGTAATTCCAAATTTTTTAAAGAAAAGTGTAATAGTCCAAAACAATCTGACTCTTGGAGACAAGAAAGGGTTTTGAGCAAGTTGAACATTTCAATTAAGAACCGGCAAGTAGAATTAGCCAACACACTCAACAGAAATTTGCAGAAAAAGAAGACAAAATGAAGACCAAGAGGTTAGTGATATTAAAGATTTGATCTTATGCATTTCTGATGTTGTATACTTAGGCAGGGGGAAGATATGAGCCACAACAATTTTTAAAACATGGGAGGCTACTAGTAGTAACAATGGCTAAGTTTTCAAATACATTCACTTGGCCAGATTGGCCTTTCACTGATCATGATTGCCCTTTTACCCCAAAGTGCAGTGACCTTGGAGGTAATGACATTAAATGGAAGGTGGGTCGAATGGGAGGGGCTTGGCACAAAAAACTACCAATCTCAAAGTGATCACAAACTGTTTTTGAGGAAATGGGTTTTGTTACGCTAACATGAGGACTTTATAATATTAACAATCAGTATACAACTAGGCCATACATTATAATCTTTAATATTTCGACAAGCATACATTAAGCTCTAGACCAGTTAATTATGGAATTCCCCACCAACTCAATTTCTCTGACCTTCCATGACTAACCTCAGGCTTTTCTACTTCCAGCTCTGTTTATCATCCCATCTTTTTGGTTCCCAAACATATGGCACACCCCTGGATTGAGCATGTAAGGGATTCGCCCTTCTAAGACTACCCCTATACAATGGGATCTCCAATCCCCATGGTAGGCTCTAAAGGATATCAACTGTCAATCAGTGGTTGCAGGAAATAGCCAGATACTCACATGATTTGTCCTTAAGACCTATCGTATGCTGACATGGAGGACTGATGCCATTCAGGTAGGCATATGCTAGCCCCATGAAGTAAATACTACCAATTATGCAATATTGCATTGCTCAGTTACCACTTCACCTAAAGCAGCAAAAGCTTTCATCCTGGCACTGATACCACCACCAGAACTTGTGAACCTGGTCTGCCCCCTGCATGTTCCCATACCCTTCCTCCATAAGACACAAGCAGGTTAATGCCTTGTCATTCCTCTTCTAAACAGCCAGCATTGACAGACACCCAGGCCGCTAGGGTTATCTGGGTCACAGTCAAGGCTTTATCTCTATATGCCAAAGAAAGTACAGTTGTGTACACTTACCATAAATGTAGATGTTCGAGTGTATTCACTGTTGCAGTCATTACAATTGGGTTATCCTGCTGGCAGGCTACCCTCAGTCGGCCTGAATTCCAAAGTCTAGGTCCGGCGTCGGTTGCTGTCGCCTCTTCCCTGACGTCAGTGAGCCAGGGGTATAAAAGATGCAGACTACGCCATTTTCTTCAGTTTTTCTTGCCCCAGATGTCAGGTGCCCTCAAAAGGGTAGGCTAAAAATATGTCAATAAAACATGCATGCACCAAAGTATATATTTTGCCTTCATCTACAAGCAAATACACCACATAGGTTGTATAGAATAGAGAAGTACAGATAAGTTCCAGCAAAGAAATGGTGGATGGTGGGTGGGTAACCTGGTCTGCAACAGTGAATACACTTGAACATCTACATTTATGGTAAGTGTACACAACTGTACTATGTTCTTCCTGTTTCACTGTTGCAGTCATTACAATTGGGTTGAATCCCAAAGCTAGGGTTGGGAGGCTGGAGCTAAATAGCATTAGGGGCGGCTATTAGGCCCTGCAGAACTGCAGTGGCAAAGCCTGCCCTGGATTTAGAGTAGAGTGGTAAATGATACTGCTTTGTGAAGGTGTGCACTGAACTCCAGGTAGCCGCCTCTAAAATGTCTTTGGTTGGTACTCCCCTGAGGAAGGCTGCTGCTCTGGTTGAACGTGGCCTAAGGCCCTTAGGTACTGGCTTGTCGTGTTGTGAATAGCAGAAATGAATGCAGTGGCCTATCCACTTTGAAACAGTCTGCTTTGAGATAGCCTTCCCTTGTGATCCTGCAGCATATGCCACTAATAATTGCTCTGTCTTTCTGAAAGCTTTTGTTCTGTTCAAATAGAAGCGTAGCTGTCTGTGTATGTCCAAAGAATGCAGAATTCTCTCCCCCTTATTCTGTGGGTTTCGATAAAGGGTAGGCAGATGAATAGTTTGGTTAAGGGCCACACTGGATACTACCTTAGGCATAAATGTTGGGTTTGTCCTCAGAGAAACCCTGTCTGGATAAAAAATTATAAAAGGTTCCACAGCCATGAGTGCCTGTAGCTCTGAGACTCATCTTACATAAGTTATTGCTAGGAGCAGAGCTGTTTTCCAAGATAAAAACTTTATATCAGCTGTAGCGGCTGGCTCAAAAGGAGGCAGGGTAAGTTTTTCCAAGACATAATTGAGGTCCCATGCAGGGATTGGTGATCTCCTTGGAGGCCTTAAATGTTTGGCCCCACTGAGGTACTGCCTTAATAAAGGATGAGAAAAGATTGGTGGCTCTGTATTGTAATGAGCTGGAATGACAGAGGCATGAATTTTTATAGATGAAAAGGATAGGCCTTTGTCCAGCATCTCAGTCAAGTATTGCAAAATCTGAAGAATGTTTGGTATAGCTGTGTCAATTCCTTGTGCCTGGTTCCAAGCACAGAATCTCTTCTATTTTCCAGCATAGGATTTTGTAGTACTAGGCCTCCTGGCCTCCAAAATAACATCCATTACTGCTTTAGTGAGAGGTGTGTTTTGTATGACTACATTATCCACCATGCTGCCAAATTTAAGGTCTTGAGTTGGTTGTGTAGGATTTGATTGTTCTGCTGGGACAATAGATGGGGCACTTGAGGTAAGGTCCAGGCTGGGCATTGAGACAAGTTCCTTAGGATTGGATGCCAGTACTGGTGTGGCCAGTCTGGGGCAATCAGTATAATTTTTGGCTTCTCCTGCCTGACCTTTAGGAGTACCTTGGGGAGGAGAGGCAGAGGAGGAAAGGCATATACTGTTAAGTTTCCAGCTAAAAGATAGGGCATCCACTTTCCATGCTTGTCTGTGATAAGTCCTTGTACAGAATCGCTTTAGTTGGCAGTTGTGAGATGAGGCAAATAGATCTATGACCGGGCATCCCCATTTCCTTGTTACCATGTTAAAGACATGTGGATCCAATTTCCACTCATGGGGATCCATGAGGTTTCTGCTTAGTTCATCTGCCAGAGTATTTATCTTTCTTGGCAGGAATTGTGCCTGCAGATGTACTTGGTAAGTCAATGCTGTGTCCCACAAAGTCAAGGCTAATCTGCAAAGGGGGTAAGAATGAGTGCCTCCCTGCTTGTTTATATACCACATGACCATGGTATTGTCTGTCTTTATCAGTAGTTATCCCGGATGAAGTAGGTCCTTGAAGGCTATCAGGGCATTTTGAACAGCTAGCATCTCTTTTTGATTGATATGTAGATGCATTTGGTTTGTGGACCATGTGCCTTGAATACATTTTCCTGCCATGTGGGCTCCCCAGGCATAATCTGATGCATCCGTTGTTAATGTCTGTGTGGCTGGGGGTAGAGTGAATGGCTGTCCCTTGTTCTGATGACAGGCCTTCGCCCACCATTGAAACTCCTGTTGCAGGCAGGGAATGAGAGTAACTATTGTTTCCAGGCTGTGGCAATGTTGAGTCCAAACACTTTTTAGGTACCATTGAAGTTTCCTCATATGCAGTCTTGCATATGGAATTAGTAGAATGCAGGATGCCATGAATCCCAAAACCTGCAGAATTTTTCTTGCAGATAACTGGGCCTTTGTT
This sequence comes from Protopterus annectens, assembly GCF_019279795.1. Classification (NCBI taxonomy): domain Eukaryota; kingdom Metazoa; phylum Chordata; order Ceratodontiformes; family Protopteridae; genus Protopterus; species Protopterus annectens. Next base: position 276,979,472 of record NC_056735.1, on the reverse strand, counting down.
GCCAACAGTTTGAAATAGGTAGTCAGTTGCCTTTGTTTGTCTGGCATGAGATAAGCCATCTGGGCAGTTGTATTTAAGCTTGCACATAGGAATATTATCTCTTGAGAGGGTACTAGTTTTGATTTCTGTTCATTGACTGTGTACCCTAGGCATGGCAGTAATCACTTTACAAACGCCAGATGCTGTAGTAGAATGTCCTTGTTCTCTGCTTGAATAAGGAAATCGACCAAGTAAGGATATATTTGTATTCCTCTTTGTCTGCAGAATGCAATTACTGGTGCCAGGCACTTTGTGAAGACCCTGGGCGCAGTAGATAAGCCAAAGGGCAGTGCAGAGAATTGGTAGTGCATTGAGCCAGCTTTGAATCACAGGTATCTTCTGCATGTTTGTCTGATTGGGACATGCAGGTATGCCTCTTTTAGATCTAAAGTCACAAGTCAAGCCTTCTTGCCCACCATGGGCAGAAGCTGCTGTAGAGTCAACATTTTGAATTTTGGAATATCCAGATATGTGTTTAGAATAGATAGGTCCAGTATTGGTCTCCAGGCTTTGTTCCTTTGTTGAATAAAATTCTTGTCCCTGCTCTTGTTCTGGTACTTGCTGAATGGCCATCATGTCCATGAGGGATGAGACTTGTTTTTGTGCCTCTACCCATTGATGTTTTGGCAGGTCTGGTCAACTGTTTGCCCTTGGCAGGGTGTGGAAGTGAAACTTGTAGCCTTGTGACACTATGTTTAAGACCCATTTGTCCTGGGTTATTATGTGCCAATTTTCAGAAAAAAGTGCTAGTTTTCCCCATAAAGGTGCTGGCAGAAGATAAGTGCTTGGCACAGGCAGGGGGAAGTCACTGGGACTGTTTAATGTATGGCTGTGATTTGCCTTCTCCAGTTTTGGAGGTAGAAGCACCCTATTGTTTAGACCTGTACGAACCTTGGGGCTGGGATCTGCCTCTAGGGTGTCTGTATCTGCCCCTTTGTGGCCTGTCTGACACTGGAAAGGACCAATTCTTTGTAGGCCAGTGTCTGCTAAATCTTGGTAGCTGTACCTATAAGAAATCCTTGACTGTTTGCATAGATTTAGCTTTGTCTTCAATTTTCTTTAACACCTCTTCTGCTTTAACACCAAACAAAGCATCATGCTGTAATGGAGCATCTAATAATTTTGCTTTAACATGATCAGGTAGATTTTGTTCCTTTAACCAAGCATGCCTCCTAATGACAGAAGCCGTAACTGCGGCCCTGCAAGAGGTCTCCAGAGAATCAAAACCACATTGCAAAGTATGCTTTCCACCTTGTTCAGCTGCATGCAATAATTCCTGCATTTCTTTGTTTTCTGCACATTCAGAATTTATCAACATTTTTTGTTTAAGCAGTGACATAATATATTGCTGATATTTGAGCATATGAAACTGACAATTTAAAGCCCTTATAGCCAGGGTAGCAGAAGTGTAAATCTTTTTTCCCCATCTGTCCAGTGCCCTAAAATCCCTGTCAGAGGGAGTAGGGTTTTTTGCAGTGGAAGCCTTGACCCCTTTGGGACCCTGAGAGATAGTTTCTGGGTCAGCAGTTGGATTTTTGAAAAGGAGTTTATGAGAGTCATGAACCCTGTAGTACCTGTCCGGCTTAACAGGAGCTGGAGGTAAGGAGTCAGGGGTCTGACTGGACTCTGAAAATACATCATCTACAATGTCTAACACAGGTGGAATAGCTAGAGGCCTGTGTTGTGGTAGTAAAAGGAAGTCTCTGAGCCTTTTCTTAGATTCTGAATAATCTTGGCTCTCCCACTGGAAATGCTCCCTCATGGTATGTAAAGTTTCCCCAAAAGAATAATCCTCGGGAGGAGAGGCTGAAGGGATTGATTCTTCGGCATCAGAATCCTCAAAGAGAGGAAGAGAGTATTCCTGATCAGAAGAGGAATCAGATGAAATGGAAACCTGATCTGAAGATTCATATTCTGTCTCTTGCCTAGGCCTCTTATCAGGAGGGGGATGGGAACCCCTGATCAAAGTAATTAGGTCTTCGGCCATTTTGAGCATCTGTTTTTAGGCATGGAGGCCTGTCCATGAGGCTGTTGTACTTGTTTCTTTGTCTTTAAAGGTGCTTTAGTCTTTGCCTTTGAAGCTGAAGTCATTTTAACATATAATTGAGTGGGTCTGAAAACACCCTCAGAAGCCGATGCCTGCTCAGCAGCTCTGGACCCATCTGAGGGAATAGTTTCCGAAGGTCCAATACCTTGAGCTTCCAGTGGCCTGGTCAACTCCACGTGGGTGTCGGTTGCGGCCTGCAAGTCTAAAGTAGCGGTCGTTAGGGGCTGCAAAGGCGCCTCACTGAGAACCGGCGACTGGCTTAGAAGAAGCCTCGTCGTCGGTTTTGGACCTCGGATGCCTGTCCTTTTCCTTGCGTTTCTTGTGAATTCCGGTAGTCGGATGGCTATCCGACGACATTGGATAGTTAAATCTTCTGCCAAAATACTGAAATGCAAAATCGTATCGACGCTTAATAGTGCATTGGTTAAATCTAGCACAAAACCGACAACTAGCAACTTCGTGGTCAGGCCCTAGGCAAGGAATACAGTAAGAATGAAAGTCCTTATGAGGTATTTGCTTTCCACAAGAAATACAATTATGTACTTTTTCTGACATCGGTCTGGAGCAAGAAAAAAGTTTCCCCAATGGGGTACTTAGCTTTTTTAGTGAAGACTTTGGATCTGAAATTCGAACATGAAAATCTCAGGAGTCGGCCGATTGGCACTTGCGAACTGCTTTTGCTTCGGGCACCGCACGGCAAGAAAGACTGAAGAAAATGGCATCGGCTGCATCTTTTATACCCCTGGCGCACGGACGTTAGGGAAGAGGCGACAGCAACCGATGCAGGACCTAGACTTTGGAATTCAGGCCGACTGAGGGTAGCCTGCCAGCAGGATAACACAACTGTAATGACTGCAACAGTGAAACACGAAGAACATCTGGTTTACTAACTGAAAATTAGTGTGTAACAGTTTAGTTTAAAAGGAAATTAGCATTTCTTATGACAAGCTGAGTGACTGCCATTAAGTTAAAAAAGTCAAACTGCATTAACAATAATCAGGAAATTCTTATGTCATAAAGCTACTTAACTAGTCAGCTTTGGTCTTTAGATTAAAGAACAGCAAATACAGATAAGTTTTTCATCAAAGAATAAACAGTACTCATTAGAATCAGGGACCATTCAGGAACTCATCTTTTTTGTGTCACCCTCCATTAGCCATTAGCTTCATTAATTTTACATACTGCAAAAGCAGGCAGTAAATCTTGATGTCAGACTGTCTGCATCTCTAAATTATTTAGGAAGCATATCTGCTGTAACTGGTCTCAATTTTCTCCCTCTCCATAAAAAGGCATTAAGGACATCACTAACAAATTTAAACTTGCGGGACATGACAGAGTACATGGAGATGTTTAGAATACAAGACCTGGTTGGGGGATCATTTTGACTACACAATCTATGAAGAATAGGGACGATCTCACATTTCTTCAACAAATTATATCCTTTTCTACTACTTCTGACCAAATTGTGCTAAGACTTCTTACTAGCTGCTGTCATAAATCTCTATTCATAAAGTTAATAGACCGTGAATTCACCAAGTAAAACAGGTGTAGGAGTGGGATATAGAATTCAGGTATATGTATAAGATGCAAATAATAATACAATATTCAGGAAAAAAAATTACTGCATCTCAAAGCTGGGCTGGCTCTCCTAGCACCACAGACCATTCTTTGATCTGGAGGCATAAAAAAAATAAAAGGTCATTTCCATTCAGCTGGCACTTCAAGCCAGATCCCAACTGTCTCAATTCTTTCTGCTCTTCAATCAACGAAGACATTAAAAAAATAAAGACTTTTTTTCTTCTTTTTATTTTTTTTTCAATAATAATTCTTTATTTTATTTTTTCCAAACAACTAATACAGTACTACCAACTACTTACAATATGTACATGAATGCTTCCAACAGTTACATAAAATCATTATAGAAGAAAAAAGAACTAGTAACTATATAAGACTTATCTCAATAAAATTCAACAGTTATTCAGTTTTTCCCGGAGAATAGAGGAATGGAACTTTAAGCTAATACAATGTTAAAGATTTGTTCCCATATTTTTGTATTTTTTACATTTTTCTTATGATCACTAATTAGAAATTTATGTGCTAGAATATGTTTGGTGGCTACTATCTTGAAATTTTTCCATGATGTCTGTAAAGGGTTCAACCAATTGGAAGCTATATATAACTTCATCAACAAAGAAATATTGACTAGTATAATTCTTTGGGTTCTTTCCAAGTTGGGTGGTGGAATATGCAACATCGTAAATTCCCAGGAGAGTGTGGAATGTTGATATCCCATTTTTTGTAGTTGAAATTTCAAGGAATTCCAGAGTTAGAAAATACATTTACAACTCCAAAACATATGTAGGAGGTCGGCCGTTTGATCTATACAATATGGGCATTTTGGTGAGTTCTTTGAGTTAAATTTGTGTAGAGTGAGACGCGTATAATACGCGTTATTAAATATCATCAATTGGGTAAATAATAGCTTCCGAAGGGACACAGATTTTATGGTTAAGTGAACTGCTTTTAGTATTTTACTTTCTTCAATCGTCAACAATTTCTCTCTCCAGTATTTGGAAATTAGAAGTTATGTACTCACCATAACGTTCCATCTGAGTAGGTGACTTCATTTGGATGCAACCTGTGGGTATCGGATCCGAGCCGGCATTTCAAAAGCTTAGGCTCAGAGCTCCTCCCTCTTACCCATAACCCCTTGCCAAGCCCTGACTGACCTCAGATTGAGTTTGCCTAAATAATACTGACTACAGTACATGAACCAAGCATAAATACTGCCTATAAAGGTCAGGATGGAGGGGGGGATGGTTGCATCCAAATGAAGTCACCTACTCAGATGGAACGTTATGGTGAGTACATAACTTCTAAATCTGAAGTAGGTAGACTTCATTTGTCTGCAACCTGTGGGACAGAGTCCCCAGCTACCTGAATCTTGGGTGGCCATCATGGAAGGATGTTCCGGAGCACCGCTGAGCCAAAGGATGCTCTTCCCCTGGAAACAACATCCACCTTATAATGAGAAATAAAGGTATGAGGCGAGGCCCAAGTAGCTGCCGTGCAGATATCATCCAATGACACACGGGACTTAAAGGCGGCTGACGTGGAGACTGCCCTAGTAGAATGAGCCGTAACCCTCTGAGGAGCAGGTCTACCTGAAGTGTCATAAGCCTGCAGAATACAATTAGCAATCCACCTAGATAGTGTGACTTTAGACACTGCTTTACCCAAAGCAAATTTAGCAAAGGAGACGAACAGCTGATCTGATTGCCTGTGACCAGCTGTTCTGTGAATATAAAATCGTAATTGTCTATGAACATCCAAGGAATGCAGTTTGTATTCCCTTTGTTTGAGTACTTGGGAAAAACACAGGTAAATTGATTGATTGGTTGATATTAGATTCTGAAGAGACCTTCGGAAGAAAAGATGGATTGGTCCTGAGGCACACCCTATCTGGAAAGAAAGAAAGGTAAGGCTTGACGATAGAGCCTGAAGTTCAGACACTCTTCTGGCTGAAGTGATAGCTACTAAGAAGGCAGTCTTCCAGGAAAGGTACTTTAGGTCTGTAGAAGCTGCAGGCTCAAGGGAGGAGCAGTAAGAGCTTGCAGAACTAAAGATAGGTCCCAAGGCGGTACAATCTCCTTGGCTGGTGGCCTCAACAAAAAAATCCCTTTGAGAAAAGTTTTGCACAATTTCGCCATGAGGGGAGCTGTCTCATGACCAATGTGATGAGATGGCTGCCAGTAGTACCATAAGCGTGGAAGAACTTGCCCCTTGATGAAAGAGGTCTGTTAAAAAATCCAGCACTGCTGACATAGGTGCTGAGAAAGGGTCCAAAGTTCTCTGAACTGCCCAAATAGAGAATCTCTTCCATTTACTCCGATAAACCTGCCTGGTGGAAGGTTTATGAGCTGCCACGAAGATGGCTTTGACCGGTGACGAGATATCGGGAGTCCTAATCAAGGATGGAACTGCAGCCAAGCTGTCAATTTCAGGGTGCGTAGATTGGGAACCGAAATTCCCAGAGGGTGGGAGATGAGATCCGGAATCGGATCCAGAATCCAGGGCGGAATGATTTTGTGAGACCATACAAAGGGGAACCAGGGTTGACGAGGCCAGAACGGGGCAATGAGAATCATTCTGCTCCCCAAACTGTTGGCTTTCTGCAGAAGCCTCTGCATCAGAGGTAGTGGAGGGTAGGCATAAAGGAGACCGGGAGGCCAAACATGCACCAGCGCATCTCTCGGGAATTCCCCTGGTGGGGGAAGCAGAGCGAAGAAATTGTCGCATTTGGCGTTTGAGGGAGAGGCAAAAAGATCGCAACAGGGTTGCCCCCAAATGGCAAAAATCTTCCTCGCTACCTGAGGATTGAGAGACCACTCGTGAGGTGAAAGAATGGTGCGACTGAGTTTGTCCGCAAGGATGTTGGATTTTCCCGGAATGTGCGTTGCTACCAGAAAGCGTTTGGTGGAAATTGCCCATTCCCAGACTCTCATGGCCTCTCGACAAAGGGGATAGGACCTGGTTCCTCCCTGTTTGTTGATGTACCAGACTACCGACATGTTGTCTGTCTGAATCGCAATAGTCCCTGAAGGAAGAACGTGGTGAAGTGCTTGCAACGCTAGGAGCACCGCCCTCATTTCCAGGACATTTATATGCAACGACGTCTCTGTGGGGTTCCACGTGCCTTGGACAATCTTTCCGCAGAATGCCCCCACCCGAGGCAAGAAGCGTCCGTGGTCACTGTGGCTCGGGAAATGCAGCACAAAAAGGTCTCCCTGTCAGGGGCTCCGGAGAAAGAAGCCACCAAAGAAGGGAATCCTTGCACGCTTTGCTGACCGCTATCGGAGTGTTGAGAGAGGAACAGAGAGGGGACCACTGAACTTGAAGGTTCCATTGAAGAACCCGCATGCGTAAGCATGCATGAATAAGAAGCGGGATAGCTGCCGCCATCGAACCTAGGGCCCTCAGGACCGAAGCTGCAGTCGGAAATGGTTGCAGGACCGCTGCTACATGACACTTCAGGTTGGCTATTCTGTCTGGAGTGAGGAAGGCTCGCATTGACCTGGTGTTTAGCCTTCCTCCTATGAAATCTATAGCTTGTGTGGGGTGCAGTAAAGATTTCTCCCAGTTGACAATGATGCCCAGCCTTGGGGCTAGTCGAAGAAAGTAGTCCCTGGCTGAGCACAGAAGATGCCTTGATGATGCCGTCAGGAGCCAGTCGTCCAGGTACGGAAAGACCTGTAATCCCTGGAGCCTCAGGTGGGCCGCTACCACCGTTAAAACCTTGGTGAACACCCTGGGGGCTGAGGTGAGACCAAAGGGGAGGACCCTGAACTGGTAATGACTGGCTCCCAGCCGGAAGCGAAGGAACCTCCTGGACCGTCTGTCCATGCGAATGTGGTAGTACATGTCCTTGAGGTCGATGGAGCACATCCAGTCGTTCTCCCTCAAGAGGGGGAGTATAGATTGAAGGGTGACCATCCGGAACTTTTGCTTGGTTACTGACAGGTTCAGCAGGGAAAGATCTAAGATTGGTCTTAAGTCCCCTTTGGCACCAAAAGAACCTGGAGTAAAACCCTGACCCGGTTTGATCTGGGGACGACTGGATAGCTCTTTTTCTAGCAGCTCTTCGAATTTGATAGCTGCTGCCTCCCTTTGGTCGGGTGGAACCTCTGGGAGGCTGCGAGATCCGGGAACTTTGAACAGGGAATTGTATAACCTCTGGATATCACGCACCCAATGGTCTGATGTGATGGACTCCCAAGTAGTTAGGTGCCTCGAGACGCCCGACTGCCGCCAGATATGGACAGCCGGGCATCCCTTCAGGGCTGCTGCGTGGGTCTGGCAGAGAAAGGTACTCTCGACCCAAAGTTTCTAGGAGCCCCTGCCTCTAGGACGGCGACCTCCCTGTCCTCCTCTGCCACGGGAGGACTGGTTATCCGGAGCAAGTTGGGACTGCGAACCACATCTTCTTCTGTCCCTTTTGGTTCTTGAGAAGGACCTCTGGGGAGCTGGACGGCAGACAGCCTGGACCAGTGTTTCGCGAACAGTCTTGCCAAACAAGGCAGAACCATCAGTCACCTTGAAGGGCTCTGGAAATCACAGTGGCGGAGCCAGGCCTGCCGCCTCATGACTAGGCCTGCTCCGCTGGCTCTAGCGGCTCCCTCGGTAGCGTGAGAAAGTAGCCGATAGATGTGTTAGAAACCGATCTAAGAGTGGCCATTCGGTGGAGTATACCTGCTTATCCTCACCCGACATGGACTCTGGGGAGATGCAGCGTATTCTTTAATCAGATCCCGCTGCATCCTGATGACGTGTGCCATGTAGTTCAGCCTCAAAGAGAAGGTTGCTGAACTGAAAACTCGCTTCCCAATGCGATCCATCGAGGACTCCTTGCCCGGAGGATGCATAGAGGGACTCTCCTGGGCCAATTCTCTTAGTGGCTGCAGCCATCATCATGGCATCCAGTGGGGCCCTTGCTCCAATGAGTGCGGTCCCCGGAGGGGAAAGGATACGGTCAGGACGCTTTGGTACAGGCTCAACGGTGTCCAGATCCTTCCACGCCTGATGAATATAAGGTCCACCAGAGGGTCGGCAGGAGGGGACACCCAAGAGGTAGATGGGCCCGCCAATGCCTCCAAGAACACAGACTGCCTGAGGAAGCCTTGGGGCAGACCACCCCTGATCCTTAACATTTCCATAATGTCTCCAAATGAGACGTCTTCAGGGGTGATCTTGGGAGCCTTCCCTTCATCCAAGTCTGTGTTCGTAACGGACTCGGGGAGTCCATGTGCCTCCTTTGCACTTACGCCCGAGGTACTTCATCGGGGCTGTCCGAGGAGTACTCTTCCGCAGCTGGATGTTCCAAGGGAACTACTTGGGACATCGAGGCGGGCTGTCCCTGGGACCGGCTGGTGGGAGCCTGGCCCAACTGCAAGGGAGTGCGGGATGGAGCCGTGGCAGGGACCGGGGTCGGACGCCCTCAACAGTGCCCTTTCCACAACGCCGGCTGAGGGGAGCCAGCTTCTAAACCCGAGCCGACCCCACTGGATCCGACGACGGATCGGAGCGAAACCGCCGGATCCGAGACCGTGTGCTCCGACCTGGACGGAGCCGAAGACACACCAGCTCCCTCGGATCCGAGGCTCGGTCCTCGGCTCGAGAGGTCGGGTCCGGCACCAAGCACTCAAGGATGGGACGGATCCGAGGTGCGCCGACCTATCGGATCCGACCCACCCCGGATCCAACTCTGCCCGGCGCCGACAGCTCCGAACCCAAGGTATGGGTCGGAGAAGGAGCCAAAGGGCCCTCACGGATGGGGGCTAGGAGCACTCCCATTTGCATTTGGGCCTGGATGAATTTCCTCATCATCCGTCCATATCTGCTTCACTCATGGAGAATGTGGATCTGGTGGAGGCCACCAAGCGGACCTAGAGAGCCACCTTGGGGACCTCGCTGAAGGGCTAGCCTCCTCCTCCTCGGCCCAGGAGAGAACCGAGGGAGTGGAGCCGAGGAGGAGGAAGCTAGAAGGCACAGGGAGGTCCGCTTAGATGGAGGAGCCGAACTGGAGGTTTCAGCTCTCTTGTGGTGCCTCTCCTGTGCCTCACCTTCTTCTCTCTCCTCGAAGACTCTCTCCTCCGCATCTTAGAGGGAGGTTGAGTCCCAGCCGGTGGAGGAGAGCCCACAGCAACTGCTTGCTGAGTAGAAGGGGCAGAAGCCGGTATCTGGAGGGAGAAGTCCCGCCAGCACCAGCTTCACCTCCGCCTCAAAGCTCGGGGTTGAACCCTGCACAAATGGTACAACCAGATGACAGGTGCTCAACCCCAAGGAACGCACAGTGTGGCCATCCGCTGGGGACAGCTTATGGCCACACTGGCATATTTAGAGAATACAGCCTTATGGGCTTCAGACATGATAAGCCCTAACAGGCCTCAAACAAACACACACACACAAACTAAAACCCGAGAAAAGTTTAAAAGAAAGAGAGAGGAAAGCCTAACACAATCACTTCTAACTAATTAAATTAAAAAAATTAAGGTTTTTGAAAATTTTTCTGTCAGAAAAACTTATCTGTCACTAGGAGCTCTGGAAAACTTGAAAGCGGCAAACGAAATCTGGGGTCAGTCAGGGCTTGGCAAGGGGTTATGGGTAAGAGGGAGGAGCTAGGAGCTCGGAGCCTAAGCTTTTGAAATGCCGGCTCGGATCCGAGATCGGATCCGATACCCACAGGTTGCAGACAAATGAAGTCTACCTACTTCAGATTTAATATTTGATTATTATATTGTATTTCTTTAATCAAACCATATGCTGCAGTTATATATTTACATTCCTGTGTAAGGGTTTGCCATAAGTTCAGACACATGTTTAAGTCTTCTTCTTTAATTATGTCATTCCCTTTACTAAGATAACTTATTGATAGGTCTTTTAATTGTCTTATTATAATTAGATATGATTTGGGGAGATTCAACTCTTCTAAAATATTGTGAGTCGGGATACCTAAAAAAGGATATAAATCAAATAGGGTTAAATTAATTATAAGTGGGCATTTCTTAAGGTCTATCAGCTGATTACCAATTTTCAGATTTGGATTTTTGTGAAATGGTTGAAGAATCATCATACTCTGCAAAAGATTTAATGAGTTAAAAAGATTTTGTACTGAAACTATATATGTTTTGATATGTTCGAACACGAAGTACCCTTTAAGAGTATTTTTGTTTAAAAAAGGTAATGCCTTGCAGTTAATATCCAATTCCTTGACATGTTTATGATTAAGAACCAGCCATTTGGGAACCCATTTTGAGTTACACCCATCCGAGTTAATTATTCTTAAAAGTCTATTGGTGTTTATATATACTATAATATGTTTCGAAATTAGGTAGATCCAACCCTCCCCTATTTTTTTTTTTTTTCTTCTTTTTAAACTGCAGCTTGCAACAGTTTACCATGCACAAAAGTACATACAGAAGTTCACGATCCCACCCCTAATGTCTTACACCCAGGGCAGCTGCTGTCTTCACATTATCCTTGCTATGCTTCTGCAGGACTCAAAGGATGACAGAATGACGAGACAGTACGAATCTTTTACTGATGACAAATAATACAGTAGACTAGGGTTAACCCCTTACTGGCTTCTTCATTATTAAAGTTTGTTGCCATCAATACAAAATTTATATTGTCCTGTCAGCTTTTGGCTGTATAGTTGCTTTTTCCTAGGTATTAACTCTTCAGTTAGTCCCACCCACCCACCCTGTTTTTGTTTTGGTGTTAATCTTAGTGGCCTTGCAACTGCCCGCCCCTCTTGTAAATTTGTGTTTGGATACTCCTTCTGAGCCCATCTCATTTGCTCACTCAACTGAGTGCAGTGAGATCATATTCTGATTTCAGGCACTCCTACTGTGTACAAAGAGAGCATCTGGGAAACAGAAAAAAAATTTAAGCTTGTTTCCTGCCTTTCCTGTTAAGTGGTATAGACTATTTGTAGGCTTCTGAGCCCCCAAGCCCTTCTGTGTTGGAGGGAAGCCTTCTAGCTTAGTTTTTTTTCTTATAACTAGCCAGTTTTCTAGTTTCAGCACTCAAATCTGTTTCTTTGATCTCAGCACTTGTTCAGAAAAAAAAAAAATTTCATCTGCTTTTACTGTACTTGTGTTTCTACCTACTTTTTTACTTTTGCATCATCTTAAAAGTACTCAATTGTATTTATTACTGCTTGGTGTAACTCATTCTAAGCCTTTTGGTTTAAACACTTGGGCTTCGGACCAGTTGTTTTGCTGTTTGAGTGTTTGTGTGTTTGAGGGTTTGTGGTCTGCACTGTAGTGGCAGAACAGGTAGCTTACATCCTTCTAGGTTGGGAACTGCTGATTGAGGGCTCAGTGTCTGTTATTCTAAAAGTGTATTAATTCTGGTTTAAGCACTTGGGCTTTCAGGCCAATTATTTTACATTAAGAGGGTTCGTGGTCTGCACTCTTGTGGGAGGAGAGGCTGGATTCTGCCCTTCTGAGCTGGGAATTTCTGGTTGAAGGCTTATAGTGCATGCATATCTGAACTGCTTCTTACTGAAGTTGGTGCGCCTTGTTTGCTGTGGCATAGACTGGATTCGGGCCTGCTGGATCTAGCTTTGTTTGTGTAACTTGAGCACTAATCCAGGCATTCTCTAAAGTATTCAATTGTATTTACTACTGCTTGGTAGTAACTTGATTAAAGTGTAGCTATCATTCTAAGTCTTCTGGATTAAGCACTTGGGCTTCAGACCAGTTGTTTTACATTAGGAAGGTTTGTGGCATGCACTGTGGTGGCAGAACAGGTAGCTTTCATCCTTGTAAGTTGGGAACTGCTGACTGAGAGCCCAGTGTCTGTTATTCTTAAAGTGTATTAGTTCTGGTTTAAGCACTTGGGCTTCAGGCCAGTTATTTTACATTAAGAAGGTTTGTGGTCTGCACTCTTGTGAGAGAAGAGGCTGGACTCTGCCCTTCTGAGCTGGGAATTTCTGGTTAAAGGTTTATAGTGCCTGAATATTTGAACTGTATCTCACTGAAATTGGTACACCTTGTTTGCTGTAGCATAGACTAGACCCAGGCCTGCTGAATCTAGCTTTGTTTATATGCTTGTTGTTTGTTTGCTTGTTATTTCCCTGGAACGCTAATTCCACCTAATGCGCGGCTTCTCAGCGCTTCTGTGGATCACTAGTGATATCTGCATTGCTTACTGTACTTATTTCCTTGTTTCACTTGAAAGAAAGTTACTGTTTGTCGTTTTTGCATTTAAGTTACCTGTAACACATTGCACTTAAGTTACCTGGCACTTGCTCACTAAAGCAATTATATAAGTCAGCACTAAAAATTAAAAGCACTACACCCTCACTCCCCACTGACCCTGGTTTTCAATTATTAAGGAATTCCCAATATTATTCTAGCATGTCCAAAGGTCAGTTGTCAATCTCCTCTCCGTCCAGCTGGTGAATCTGGGAATCTTGAGGCAATGTTACAACTGCCTCATGTACACAGACAACCCTCTCCTCCTCCCAACAAATTCCAACACATGTGAAAGATGCAACCATATAGCCAAATTGGAGGCTAAGCTCTCTCAACTCAGTACTGGCATAACCAGTCAGGAGGAGAAGGAAACCACACTCACTACAATTCCAGTCTCACATAGACCTACCACAACAGCAAACCAAACACATAATCACACAAAAACATACTCGGAAGCTCTAAATAAAGATCTGCTGAAGCAGCAGAGACCTCCAAAGCAGACACCCAAGCAGCCGCTACCCCAAAACAAAACACGTGCAACACATATCTCACAAAGCCAGTGTGCCAAACAGTCACAGCCCTTAAGACTAAACAACACACCTGATACACTTGTAATAGGTGACTCTATCGTCAGGCACACTGACGTCCCGCTCACCAGGCTGAACAAGGAGAGGGTCACGGTGAGCAGCCTGTCGGGCGCTAGGATCCGCCACATAACACAAGCACTCAGGTCACTCCAAGGCAAGTACAAATATGACTCAGTCATTGTCCATGCTGGTGTGAATGACCTGAGACGTACCTCCCTGGACTACATGAAAAGAGACATAAAGGAGCTCTCTGAGCATGTAGCCCAGGCCGGTATGACCCTGACCTTGAGTAGCATCTTACCCTCACCAAGAATGATGCCACAATATGAAGACAAGATGATCAATTTCAACAACTGGCTTAAGTACTGGTGTCATTCAAAGGGGATCCAATGCCTGTCAGCTTGGGATGATATGCTCAACAAGCCACGATGCTTCGCTACGGACGGCTTGCACCTGTCACCCCTGGGCTTTCGGATATTGGCAAAGGCTCTTGCTACCCCCATAGTGCCTTTTTTAGGCAAGGCTCAAAAGACAAACCCACCTCCATAGGTATCACAAGGGATAAGAAACTAAGAGTAATGCTACTCAATGCCAGAAGTCTAAACCTTAAGATGCACGCACTCTAAACTCTCCTTAGCATGGAGAACATCGATATCTGTGCAGGAACAGAAACCTGGTTCAGGGCTCCCGAGAGCACCCCAGCACTACCAGGTTATACCTCATACCATGCTTTTCGGCCCCAAAACTTGGACCAAACCACAAAAGGAGGGGGAGTATCAATATTCATCAAAGATACCCACACCTCCAGGTTGGTGGCAAAGCACAAAGCATCAGAGACTATCCATGTGCAACTAACAGTGGGTAAAACTGCCTTCCAGTTTATAGCCTGCTACAGACCACCCTCCCAAACCCAGGAACCCCACTCTGCCTTCCTGAGAACACTGGAAAATATGAAGGTCTCTCCAAACACCATTATATTGGGCGACTTCAACTACCCAAACATAGACTGGGAGCATTACTCTAGCTCCAACACCCTAGTCCAAAGGTTCCTAGAATTTATAAACTCAAATGCTATGGAACAACTTGTTACCACTCCCACAAGAGGGGAAAACATACTGGACCTGATCATCACCAACATGGGGACTCTATGCTCCAGACCAGAAGTGTATCCCTCACTGGTAAGATCAGACCATAAACTAATCTCACTGGATATTCACATCCCGACCCCACCCCATGCCCAGAAAACCACAGTGAAAAACTTCTCTAAAGCAAATTACACACTCCTCAAAACTGAGGTGGAATCCTTCAAAGCCCCGGGCCTGTGGAAAATACGGCCCAGACCGCAGAATCCTTTAAAAACGCATTCTATGAGCACCTTCAGGAATGCATGGATCATGCAACCCCAAATAAAACCAAGACCCAATCCTCCAAAGGCAGACATCCTGTCTGGTGGACCCCAGCCATAAACAAACTATACAATAGAAAGAGCAAAATCCCAAAAAGGGAAGGCATCACTGATCAGTATTAGCAAAAAACTACGGGCACTCATAAAATTGTCTAAGGCCAGCTTTGAGAGAAAAATTGCACAGGACACTAAGGATAATCACAAGGCTTTCTTTAGTTATGTTAGGAACCTGGGTGGTAATTCCCAGATATGCTCAGAATTAGTCCAAAATGACAAAAAATACACCGAACCCACAGACATTGCCAACATCCTAGCTGACAGGTTCAGTGCAAACTTCCCCTCCCCACCAAAAGGGCAAATATCTATCCCAGCAGAGTGCTGCCCCTGACATCTCAGATGCTCAGGTAAGAGCCGCCTCTCCAAAGCAAAAACACAGCATCAATGGGACCAGATGGTGTCCCGGCTGCCCTACATGAACTCCAAGAAGAGCTAAACCCAAACATAAAACTACTGTTCAATCTCAGCCTTACTACAGGATATGTGCCCAAAGAGTGGCGTACAGCAACAGTAGTCCCTCTCCATAAAGGTGGTGCCTCAACGGATCCTGGAAACTATCGCCCCATAAGCCTGACTAGCTTGGTCTGCAAAGCTATGGAAAGGATCATCATGGACCTCATAAATAAAGATATTGGGGACCTACAAACACTGGATCCTACCCAGTTCGGCTTTGTTAAGGGCAGATCCTGCCTCTTAAACCTGGTTGATTTCTTTGAAACAGTCACCAAGGCCATTGACGAGGGGAAGGTGGTCCACACAGCCAACCTGGACCTCGCAAAAGCCTTTGATACAATACCCCACTCGGGCATTATAGATAAGCTCACCAGCTTAAATATAAACCCCTATGTCACTAGATGGATTGCAAACTGGCTCAAGGACAGAACCCACATGGTTAGAATTGCTGGAGCCATGTCAGACTCCAAACCAGTTACAAGTGGTGCCCCACAAGGCTCAGTCCTGGGACCTCTCTTGTTCGGTATATATTTCTCGGAGGTACAGGCCAACACGGAAGGACTGTGGCTGACCAAGTTCGCAGATGATTGCAAACTGGGCGACATAATCGACTCTTCAGTCGACACAAGCATCCTCCAAAAGGGCCTCATAGAAACAGACAACTGGTGCCAGAGCCATGGCCTCAAGCTAAATGCCAAAAAGTGTATAGTCATCCCCTTTGGCAAAAACAAAGTGCCCACAAATTACCACATAGGTGGTAATCCATTAAGTACAGAAGAAGTAATTAGGAACCTGGGGACCCAAGTTGATAGCAATCTCTCATTTGACAACCACGTGGCCAAAGCGGTTAGAAAAACATTTTATATAGCCCACCTAATCATGAAGGGATTCACATCTAGATCTGGGGACGTCATCGTGCCTCTTTACTCATCCCTCATCAGGCCCATAATTGAGTACAATGCCCCTTTTGGGATGTACCTTACCAGACACCTGCAGCAACTGGAAAGACCCCAAAAGTACCTCACCAAGAGGATCAAAGGGCTCAAACAGATGCCATATGCTGCCCGGTTAAAGAAACTCCAGCTCTACTCAGTGGCATACCGCCTGTTCAGAGGCGATCTGTGCCTGACGTATAAAGCCATGTCCAACCCGGAATTAATGGACATGCTGTACCTCAGAAAATCCAAATCCCATCAAGCTACGCGCTCGAGAGACTTGAACCTCAGCACTGAAATAAATAGGACATGCTGGAGGGACAGATTCATAACCCAGAGGCTCCCTTCACTCTGGAATAAAATCCCAGTCCAGGTTAGGCAGAGTCCCTCACTGACTCTCTTCAAGAGGAATCTTGATGAGTGGATGGGCGATCGTAGGTTTACCCTGGGTATCACTTCTGTGTCACTGTTAGACAGAGGCACAGTATACTAACCTCGAAAAAGGGCATAGAAAAATAAATTTAAAATGGGTGGCGAAAGCCAAACACATTCTGGCTAGGCTTATAAATGCCCTAGGGCAGATAGCCTAGTATGAACCTATGAACTTATGAACCTATAATATATGCATGCATTATATATATATATATATATATATATATATATATATATATATATATATATACACACAAACACATATATATACATATATATATGTGTGTGTGTGTGTGTGTGTGTGAAAATGGCTTTGTAACTTTCAAAAAATAAAACAGAGAAACAACACTGAGGCAAAACTGTTAAGCGCTTTCATTCTGTAACACTCTCAGAACTTTATCAGAACTAATACTGTAAAGTAAAACTGTGTAATAAGTAAAACAGTGAACAATAATAATAATAGTAAAAAATCTTAACAGTTTCGCCTCAGTGTCATTTCTCTTTTTATATTTTGAAAGTTACAAAGTCATTAGTCATTTTCGCATACAAGGTCTTTTCTTCTTATTTAATAGTCTGGTTTTTACACACACACATAGGGATATATATATATATATATATATATATATATAGGTGGACGAAACGCGTAAATTGATTGTGGTTTACTGACTTCGACAGTACCTAGTGCTTTTACCAGTTTGTTTGAGTTCTGAAGTTTATTATTTTTTGTTGGTTTACACACATATATATATATATATATATATATGGGTCCACTACAGTTGATTGAAAACTCACTTGATTGAAAATGAAATTACTAGGACCACTTCACTGAAAGCTCACTTCACTGAAAACTCACTTGATTGAAACTCATTTCATTGAAAGTTATAAATGGCCTTTTCCCCACTGTAGTGTGATCCTGGAGTTAGTATATAAAGTAAAGGGGGGGCACAGCCCCCACATATCTTGGTTATATATTCTCTTTTGGAAACAGTTATTCATTGCACTTGTAAGTATCACTGTGTATAGTTTAAAATGTTTATAAAATGTGGGGGGCTATGCCCCGACACCCCTCCTTACTTTATATACTAACTCCAGGATTGCACTGCAGTGGGGAAAAGGCCATTTATAATTTTCAACGAAATGAGTTTCAATTAAATAAGTTTTCAGTGAAGTGAGCTTTCAGTGAAGTGGTCCTAGTAATTTCATTTTCAGTCAAGTGAGTTTTCAATCACCTGTAGTAGACCCATATATATCTATATATATATATATCTATATCTATATATATATATATATATATATATATATATATATATCCCTGTCAGTTGATCGAGTTTTCAGAAACTCGAAATTCATATCGGCAATACGATATGATCAAATTTCTGAAAACCTGAAGCTTTTGAATGGAGATCACGGTACAGTGAGGATTGGGAAATTGACTGTTTTCCCTCAATGTAATGTGATCTCGGAGCTGGTATATATAATTAGCACGGAGTGTGGGAGCTGCAGGGGGACTTGCCCCCTGCAAAAAGTAGAGCTGTGTACACTTACCATAAATGTAGATGTTCGAGTGTATTCACTGCTGCAGTCATCACACGGGTTATCTGTCTGCAGGTAGCCCTCAGTCGGCCCGAATACCAGAGACTTAGTATTTCTATGTTGGTTGCTGTCGCTCCAGGACTGACGTCAGCTTGTCAGGGGTATATAAACAGGCAGCCAACGCCATTACATCAGTTTTTCTTGCCCTAAATAGGGAGCTAAGTTATGGTGGGGAAAAAAACACCAGTAAAAAGTAAATACCAATACCCCAGAAAGGGGTGAGTAATAGACATAGAGATGTGAGAGAGATAGAGAGAGACAAAGGGGCTGGAGGGAGGGAAACCAGGACTGCAATAGTGAATACACTCGAACATCTATATTTATGGTAAGTGTACACAACTGTATTATGTTCTTCGTGTTTCACTGTTGCAGTCATCACACTTGGGTTGATTCCCAAAGCTGAAGAACGGTGGAGGCAGTCAAGAAGAGTTGGGGCTGGCTAGTATGCCCCACAGGACTGCTGTTGCAAAACCCGCCCTGCATTTGGAAAAGATAGGCAGGTAGTAATGTTTGGTAAAGGTGTGTACAGAACTCCAGGTAGCAGCTTCCAGGATGTCCCTGGTAGGGACTCCCCTGAGGAATGTTGTAGAGGTAGAAGTTGCCCTAGTGGAGTGTATTCTGACCCGCTGAGGGGTTGGTTTCCCATGGTGCTTGTAGCAGAAATGGATGTAGTGTGCTATCCATTTGGAAATTGTTTGTTTTGAAATGGCCTTGCCCTCTGCCCCTGGTGCAAAGCTGACTAGTAACTAGTCAGATTTCCTGAAGGGCTTAGTCCTATCAAGGGAGAATCTGAGCTGTCTGTGCACATCCAAGGAGTACAGGATCCTTTTCCCTTTATTTTGAAGATTAGGGAAGAAAGCTGGCAAATGGATAGATTGGTTGAGAGCCACACTGGACACCACTTTAGGCATAAAGGAAGGATTAGCCCTGAGGGAAACCCTGTCAGCATGAAAAAGAATGAAGGGTTCCACAGCCATAAGTGCTTGTAGCTCAGACACTCTTCCAGCTGAAGTGATGGCCAGAAGCAAGGCTATTTTCCAAGAGAGGAATTTTAACTCTGCTGACACTGCAGGCAAAAAGGGGGGTAGCATGAGCCGTTCCAGTACAAAGTTAAGGTCCCAAGCAGGGGTGGGTGCTCTCCTTGGTGGCCTTAAGTTGTTTGCCCCTCTCAGGAACTGTTTGATAAGGGGGTGAGAGAAAAGAGGTGGCTCAGTGCTGTAATGAGCCAAAATGGCAGAGGCATGAATCTTAATGGAGGAGAAGGATAGGCCTCTGTGGAGAAGATCTGCTAAGTAATCCAGGATTAGAGGCAGGGAGGGCAGAGTTGTGACCTGTCCTTTAGACTGACTCCAGGAGCAGTACCTTTTCCACTTATCAGCAAAGGATTTCCTTGTACTGGGTCATCCTGGCTTCAAGGATGATGACCAGCACCTGCTTGCTTAGGTTGGTTACTGGGGGAGAGTTCAAAGAATAAGCCAGGCTACAAGATTTAGGGTTTGCAGTTGCGGATGCAAGATCTGTCCCCCCTGCTGAGAAAGTAGGGTTGGGTTCTGGTATAGGTGCCAGGGCGGCACCGGTGTTAGGCTGCACAGGAGTGGTCAGTCCAGGGCAATCAGAATTGTCCTTGGTCTGTCCTGTCTTGAGCAATACTCTTGAGAGAAGGGGCAAAGGGGGAAAGGCATAGATTGAGAGATTTACCCACTGGAAGGATAGGGCATCCACTTTCCAGGCCCTGCTGTGAGGTGTCCTGATGCAGAATTTGCAGAGCTGGTGATTGCAAGGGGAGGCAAAGAGATCCACCTCTGGGGTCCCCCATTTCTGAATCAGAAGGTTGAAGGTGCTGGGCTCTAATTGCCACTCGTGTGGGTCTAGGAGATTTCTGCTTAAGTCGTCTGCCAGTGAGTTTTGTTTGCCTGGCAGGAATTAAGCTTGCAGATGGACCTGCATGTCCAAGGCCATGTTCCACAGGGCCATGGCTAGCCTGCAGAGTGGGTAAGAGTGGGTTCCCCCCTGCTTGTTGATGTACCACATAACTGTGATGTTGTCTATTTTTATTAGTAGGTGCCCTGGAAAGAGTAGGGATCTGAAAGCTGTTAGAGCATGATGCTCTGCTAGCATCTCTTTTTGGTTGATGTGCAGATGAATTTGACTTGGGCTCCAGTGGCCCTGAATGCACTTGCCGTCCATGTGTGCCCCCCAGGCATAGTCTGATGCATCTGTGGTAAGGGCCTGGGTGGCATGGGGTTGGGTAAAGGCCAGTTTCTTGTAGTAGTTGCATGCTGCTGCCCACCAAAGAAACTCTGTCCTTAGACAGGGTATGATAGGAATGACAGTTTCCAGGTCCTAAGAATGTTGGCACCAAAGACTTTTTAAGTACCACTGAAGTTTCCTCATATGCAGTCTGGCATATGGAATTAGTAGGATGCATGAGGCCATGAACCATAGGGCCTGCAGGATTTTCCTTGCAGATAGCTGGGTTCTGGTGGCCATTTGTGTAAAATAGTCTGTCAGATAGGCTTGTTTTTCTGGAGTGAGGAATGCCATCTGGGATTCTGTGTCCAAGCTTGCTCCCAGGAATACAATCTTTTGACTGGGGACTAATTATGATTTCTTTTCCTTGATGGTGTACCCCAGGGAGGTTAGAAGGTGTTTTACAAATGTCAAGTGCTGCAACAGCATTTCTTGGCTGTCTGCCTGAATCAGGCAGTCGTCCAAGTATGGGTAAATGTGAATATTTCTCTGTTTGCAGTAAGCAATGGCTGGAGCCAGGCATTTTGTGAATACTTAGGGAGCAGTGGATAAGCCAAAGGGAAGTGTAGAGAAC